>NC_135533.1:57943569-58098569 GCF_045843805.1 Urocitellus parryii | reverse complement strand
TATTTCAAGGTCAAGCATTTTTCTCATCCACAAAACAATGCTAGATCAACGTACATTTTAAGGAGTATATTAAAGGAGATACAATATCTTTACAACTATTATCTTGAATAGGTATTTCAATTAACTTTCTGCAGAATATAAGTAGATCAAAATTCAGCAGCAAAATATTGCAACATAACACGTAAATACAGTTTCAATGTGTTATACTGTAGAAGAGAATACATAAAGGACAAACGATGATAATTTAATCATATAAAACATGATACAAAGCTGAAATACAGTCCACTTAAATAGCTTTGTGACCAAGAATGTTAAATACTGTGCTAAATGCCATTTTAAACATAAAATCTCTTAAATTTTTGTGCTTAAACTTTTTTTTTCAGTTAAACTATTTCTTATTTTCAATACTGCCACTGTAACTGATATTACAACAGATCACAATTTTCACGGACACATCAACATGGAGACATTTACTTATGAGCAAATAAGTCACTTGTCATTAGTTCACAGTGTGGGAAAGTGGTATACACTCGGTCTGGAGAAGGGCTTTCTGTTAACCACCAAGTCCTTCACAGATATTTCCTGATATCAGATGTGGTGAGAGGTTTAAAGGAATGGAAAGCAACACGTCACATGTTGGAAGGAAAAATAATCTTTTTGATTCTTCATGGGTGTCGCCTAAGTGACCTTCGTCTTCTGTTGTAGAAGTGCCTGAGCCCATGTTGCCGTGAAAAATTCATCATGTAATTTTGTTTTCGAGTGCTGTTGAAATGAGAATGGATACAGGCAGGGAGGGAAAGGAGAAAGAGCATGTAAGTCCCATCATTGAATGTCAATCTATTCTAGATCCTAAGTTACCTGCTATTTGAAAGCTTTCAGGATTCATAGGTCATGCTGACATTACCACCCAGGGACACAGGAACTAAAGACTGATACCCACAGCCACTGCCCTTGGCCCTAAAGAAACCCCTTTCTTTTCAGAACCAGAAAAGAATCAGAAAAAAAAGTCTTTTTTTTTCTTGATTTATAGTTAAAGCAGACATATACTTTCAGATTTTAATTTTATTCTTGAGCTCTTCCTGAAAACATCTATTTGACGAACTTTAGAGGAAGTACATGCTGGGCCCATGACCTTATTTACATATATCTTTAACAAGTAGGAAAAATAGTTTGATCACTCCAGTAAAGATTTTCACTTAAAGCTTAAAGAGCAAAACAAAGAAAAGCAAACTTGTTGGATGAATCAGCTGAACCTTCCTAATTTATGCAGTCCCTGGATGCAAAATGAGGAAGTGCATTTCTCTTAGAATGTTGGATTCCATTGTCTTTCTCAAACAGTAAGCAATGGTGGTGGTATTCTATACACAGGGATTTATGAAATGGATACTATGCTAAAAAGAGGTTATAAAATACAAAGGAGATGAAATTGAATGTATAACTAATTGTAAACATGTTTACGTATTCTCCCTACATACACACATTGATACATACATACTATGTGTGAGGCTGGTAAAAATACTCAAAATGAATATCAGAAGCCTGCAGGAAACTGCATGGTACTGGGAGTGATGCTGCTAGGGTTTTGGCATGGAAAACACATTTTTAAAAGGATCATAATCTATAACATCACTGAAAAGAATCATACTCACACACTGATCTGAATGACAACATATTTATATGTCGCATCAATATGTGGTTTATGAGTGTGAGCCTATCAATATTTTCCATATTCACTGAGTCTCTTGACTACATGGTCCCAAAGCCTTTCATCCTTAGTACAAGGAAACTTAAAACACATGCAGAGTGGGATAATGTCATATGAGGCGATCTCACCATAAAGATCGACATGACATGAATTTGAGTAAGGGAAAAGCAAAGGAAAAGGATAATTTTTCACTGAGAAGTGTAATCTTCTGGAATGTCAATCATTAATAATATACTAGTGTGGTGTAAAATGATGCTGTTTTATCTAATCTATTTTACTCAGCATTATACTTAGGGATATTATACTAGCACTTGTAAAATATAGAAAAATTTAAAGTAAGATAATTTTATAGTTAAATTTGATCATTTGAAAATTTATAATAAACTGTCTCAAGGCAAAATACATAAATTCAATTTCATGTATAATTAAGAAGCAATAACATCTGTGTTAAAAACCTGATTAAAAGATAGACATGAAATTGATATGTGTATTTTATAACATAAAGTGCTAATCACTTTCTACCCTGGATTTATTATAAAAATGCTATAAAATGGAAATAAAGAATATGCTCTGCAGGCATTTTAAAGAAACATAAAAACCCCTCAGGTTTTGTCTTCAGGTGGCCTAACTACCCATGATATTCCATACATCACCTAAGTTGATCAGTTTCAATGTCACGTTGGAAGACGCAACAAATGTGTCCATTATTCATCAGCAGCTATAAGTATTAACTGCTGCCTCTGTAAAACTGAGTTACAAAAAAAGGACAAGGAGCTGATGCACTGAACTCATCCACATCAGGAGAAATTATCTGGTTACTTCTTTATTCACAAAATCTTGGGACTGGTTTTTTATCTATTCCTGCCAGCACCCTAGGTCACCTTATAGCCTTTCCCCAAGCTGTTATAGTGGTCCCCTAAACTAGTCTCCTTATCTCGGTTCTCTCCCCGTATGAACGAAACTCCATTGACAGAGAAACCATGAAGTGCTAAGGAAAGAACAATTTAATAACACAATTGTGTGTCTGTTCTCCTATACAGACATACAATTGATTTGACACACCCATTTCAGTAAACTTTCCCCTGAATGATGGCTTCACCTTGCTCAAAAACCATTCCAAATTCTCTTGTGGATGGAGTGATAGAAAAGCTACTTTAACCAGATATCTCATGTTCTCTGGATGTTTTCAGGCTTTCTCTCCCCTTTGCTTCCTACGTAGACTTGTCAGAAGTCTTTTCTACCTGAGTCACTAGTCAACCTCCAGCATCATATCTTCAATGAATTGCTTCATTCCTCCCTTTGTTCCTTCCTTCCTTCCTGGTACCACCTCCAACATCACATCTTTAATTCCTTCCTTCCCTTCCTTTGGTCCTTGTTCCTTCCTTCCTGTACCAGGGATTAAACCCAGAGGTGCTTAACTAACACTGAGGCACATCCCCAGTCCTTATTTATTTATTTTTATTTAGAGACAGGGCCTCGCTAAGTTGCTGAGGCTGGCTTTAAACTTGCAACCCTCCTGCCTCAGTCTCCCAAGCCACTGGAATTACAGGCTCATACCTTCAATTTCTACTTGTTCAAGTATCACATTTTCTATATTGCTTACCCCTCCCCTCCAGAAGTAATTTTTTTTCTACTTTGAACTCTCATAGTGCTCATTTCCTACTTTATCTTGGCTCCCCATGTCTAAACTTCTGCCTGTCCCCCAGATCCCCCCACCCCATCCCACAGCACTGAGCCTCCTGCCTGACCCTTGGGTGGTCAAGTTGTGTTTATTGAACTTTTGGTGACTTACTGATTGGATTCCTGTCGTAAATCATTACTCTTTAACTATAAGGAATAATTGCAAAGTTAAAGCAATGAGATTATTTTGTTGAAAACACGTTTAAAGATATAAAGTACTAAAAAAAAGTTAAAATACTTTACATTAAAAACTACAAAGATAGAACACTCAAGATATTTAATTATTGATAGAAAAGTTACTTCAGTATACGGGAACAAAGGAACATTTAATTTAAACAAAAGTTGGTGTATGTTTAATGGCTTTAAAGCAACTTTGCTGTGTAATTATTGGCTTGTTAGAGAGCTGATTTAAATTTTCCATCATTATGTGTCAGAAGATAAATATTAGCAGATTTCAGATCTTTAAAACCCTGCAAATTAGCCCAGGGTGTAAGTTTATAGCTAATTCAGGAGGCACATCGATTCACTGGACACTCTTTAATTTTGGATAAGTTTATGTATGAGGACCATATCTTTGGATTCCTGAGAATGTTAAAGTGCACTCAATAATGTGCTTGTTTTAGATGCCTAGTGTTTAAATGGTCATATTAAAAAATGACTTTTAAAGCATCCTTTAAATTAACTGGTTATTTGGTAATGTTAGACATAAATCTCTCTCAAGCCAGTTAGGTTGGAATCTAGTCAGGTGGATTTTTCCATTTCATAAGGCTTTTAAAATCAAGCATTATGAGGAGCTAGAGCAAAATGCTGTCTAAATGTAGGACCATTTAATAAACTGGTATGGTTATAAGCATTATTGTGTCTTCTAAAATGTCTAACTTGCATATTAGGGAAGTTTTTAATAGTTTTAAAGATCTGATATTTACTCAACTTTTTTGTGTGTGAAGTTTATCTATTTTTACTTTTGATACATATAGATGTGTAGCTATAGATAACCTCATCAATAATAATAGGTACAATGGATTTTTAAAGATTTTTTTCTTTATTGCATACAGGGGAAAGTACTGTTTACATAAGTTCAATGAAAGCCAGTAGTACTCATGCCAAAAGCATGCTATGTCACTTGACATGTCAATTTGTTTTGGTGGTGGATAGAACTAGGACCATTTTGAAATTCTCCCACTATGAGTAAGTCATTAAAAGAAGGGAAAACAAACATCAGGGATTCCTGAAAATACCATTTAGATTTCCATTGTTGTGGAAGGAGTTTAGGGACTTAGATGGTATGTGGAATTATGATTCTGCATGGGAAATATGGGTGGTGCAAGATCTTTGAAGAACTAGTGACTCTCTTCTCTTTAGAACCATTACTCTACTGGAGCCACAATCTTAGCTCATTTGTTATTATGAAAACAATTCAACTGATTTTTTTCTTTTTTGTGCATGTGTGGTTTTGGGCCTTGTGCATATTAGGCAAGTGCTCTACCACTGAGCTACATTCCCAGCCCTCTACTGATTTTTTAATGGATTCTAAAGGAAATGGGAGAGATGGAGATAAATAGAAGAATTTGACATGAAATTGAGGCATTTTTACTGGTCTGTAATTAACTCATTTTCATAAAAAATTGGCTCAATAAATGATGATTTACATGAATGTAGAAATAAGAATCCAGTGGACTGTTAGACATATCTTTCAGAGAACAATTGGTGAGAGTAAGATGGAAGCTGCCATTCAAACTAACTCATGATAGTCCTTGGCAAAAAGGAAATTCATTTGAATTTCAAGACAAACACATTTTGGGGAAGACTACATATTAGTAAGTGTAGGCCCAAATACCCCAGACATACTAAAGACTTCCTGTTTCTCTTCTTAGCTAAATGGAGATGAGAATAATATCTGATAATGCATATCTCTGGGAGTTGTAAGGATTAAATGAAAATTTGCAATATCATATAAAGATGTTCAAGAAATGATAACCATTTTACTTTCTTTCTTAAGTTTTAAAGTATCTTAACTAGTGGACAAGTATAAGTATATATTAAAGGTAGCCAGTCTTATCTAAGGACAGGATCTCGAACTCATAAAGTATCATGAATAAATCTACTCCTCTCTGCTAATTTATTTATTGACTTAGAATAGACTTGTAAAGGGGCTGGGGCTATAGCTCAGTGGTAGAGCGCTTGCCTGGTATATGTAAGGCACTGGGTTCAATCCTCAGCACCACATTAAAAAAAATAAATTAAACAAACCAAAAAAAAAAAAAACAACAAAAGAATAGACTTGTAAAGTCAAGCCGCCTTCATGTGTCTCTAGCCTCATAGGTCTTTTGAAAAACATTACATTTAATCAGGACTCCTAGATCTTCTACACACACCTTTTATTGTCATGTTCCTCATAACAAACTTATAAACTGTGAGTGCTTCAAGCACACTTCATACAGTGCCAGGCACAGAGGAGAAACTAAGACAGATCTAATGAGCACTCTGGCCTCCGTGGTTGTACCCATATTGTATAGGTTAGAGATTTCTCTCAGCTTGGCTATCTCTTGAATTTGCACAGATACAGGTTTCAAATGTTCCATTGTATCCCAATGTCATTTATAATAGCTGTTTTCATAGATTTTTATTTTCAGTTGCAAAGGTCTTCTATAAAACTTCTCAGTTAACTTTGGTAACATTGATCAAAGTAAGAGTAAACAGTTCCCCAGATTTAGTGAGGAGGACTTACCTTACTCTAGTGGAAAACCAATGACAGCAAATAATGAAATATAACACAAGTTAAAAAATGGCTTTCAATGCATGCAGCACTGTGATTAGTCATAAAAGTCTGACCAGGTTTAGACGCAATATAGGATTTTTCATCTCTTTTGAAAATAAAAATTAAACAAGTTATTTCTTATTCTCCTATACCCGATATATACATACACTTAACTTTTTAATGTAATGCAACATGCAATATTTGCTCATAACCATATGTCAAGGTACATGTAGCATAGTACTACATTTGGCATAAATGTTGCATATAAAGTATAAATATTAAATCAATAGTTTAATGACCACTATTAATTTTATCTGATTTTCAATTATTTATATTTTAGGAAATACTAATTCCTGATTATAATAAGGAATGGGCTTTGAAAATGCAGAAGTCCTCTATATCAGATAACACAATCAAATTTAATAAAGGATAAATATGCTTTGCAACAAATGTAATATGCTCATCTCCATAAATCATTTGTGCCAAAAAACGTGACAGTATCTTGATGATGAATAGCATGAGGGGATGGTCATGATGGAACTTATATTAAAATCTGATAAATGTGTTTAAGGCCACAGCAACATGTTGGTTCTCAATTCTCAGTAAATGTGATAATAATTCACTTTTAATTAAATCATTTCACAAATGCTAGCTTTTTACTGAGTGATTCGCTTTCAAGGTACACATGCAAAAATCAGCCCACTTCATTATAAACATGACAGGTTGTGACTTAGACATGTACACAGGAGATGTGATGTGTGAATGAAATGCATAGTTGAGTGAGGGAGATTCTTAGGAGAGAAGGATGAGTGCCCAACGAAAAAGGTTAAGACAAGGAATTCTCTTCTATCCTAAGAAGAACCCCACCAGCATGGATCTTGTGAGGGATCTGCCCAAATGTATTAACAAACATTTACTGAAAAACAAATGTTCTACGCTAGCAAATGAATTCAGAGAAATTAGGTTTCTGACACTGGATTGTCAATGATCATGTTATGCTACATCATTTAGACTTTAGGGAATGAGGAGTTTTTGTAAGCTAGTGAGGCTGGAAAAAAATGATCTGTCAATTCAGTTTATCTGCTACATGGAAGATTAGCAGGGGCTAATCATCACGAAGCACTTTTCATATGTAGGTTTTACTGGAAAACATCACGAGAGTGGGAAGATTACACTCTCAAACAAGCATAAGAGACTTTGTTAAATGCTGAAATGGTGGTTTTTATCTTTATGGTACAGGGCTGGTCGTTCTGTGTATCCATATTTATGGAACTCAAATCTTTCCACATGTAGTCTTTGAGAATTAAACTAGTGAATTCAAAATATGTCATGTATCCTGTTCATTTAGGATGCACTTCAAAATCTTGAAATATTTTCAAAAGTGCTGAATTTGTTCTTATCAACCTCATCAGTCCTTTTGATTAATATGGGCAGTATGGACATTAAATTCAAGGTAAGATACCATGCGTGAACACAGTTTCTCTTTCTAGGGGTTTTTCGCATGTGTCCTTGGTGCACATGCACAAAAGCGAAACTATGATAATAAAGCTAGAGTAAGGCCAATCTTCACTTAGAAAATACATTCTTAAAAATTTGTAAGTGAAATGTATGCCCCCAACCATTAGTTGCAAAAACATATTAGTAGCCCTATTTGCAGCATTCATTTAGGTAGGGCTTGTGTCTCTGAAGATGTATGCCTCGGGTTTCTCCTTCACTCCACACCTGAGGAGCAAACATTACCAGCTCATAGAACTAAATATTCTGCTACAGACATGTTGTTAAGTGAGAAAATATTCTCAATTAATATGGCTTTATGGGAGTATTCTACTTGTCTACTTTAAAATATGCATCTTCTATAGGAGAGTTATAACTAGCAATATTTGTGAATTATGACACAAACCTTGGCTAGCTTCTTTGTGCCTCACATGCTTGAAAGATACTCTGGGACATTATTATATGTTATTTTTCTGATTCCTCTGTAACTATTTTATGTTCATTAAATAAAGGCATCATGCTGAACAGCAACCAAGTGCATACTAATGAATGCTTAAAAGTTTTTATGTCTCTTAAAGAAGTGCTTTGAAAGGGTATAGTAGCTAGAAATGTTGAACACTGACAGCAGAACAAAACATCAAAAACAGGTCTTAAAATATACTTTAAGATTATATTTTTGAAAATAACTCATCTTTGAATTCAGCTTTGTGGGGAAAAGAAGGAAAATAAGATTACTTCTATAATTTTAACACATGTTTGAAATGTCATTGGAGAGAGAGTATTTGGTTTTATGTATATAAAATATGTACACAAAAAGTGTTTGGCAATATCTGTGAAGTTATAATCTCTAGGCGACTCACTGAAAGAAGACTTAGAATCAAACAACCGTGTATTATCAAGTATATGCAGTGATGGCCTTTCTCATTTGGAACATTTTAGTGCCCTGAGAGATTGAGATGATGACAGGTACAGGCATCTGATAAGTTCTTCAAAGTAATAAAATGAAGTGATACAATACATATTGTAGCCTCAGAATAATATCAGAAACTCTAAGAGTTTCTGAACTTCATTTTTATAATATATTGTGATGCTGGTAGTTGCTTATACAAATTAATAGCAACACTAGGTATTCTGGAAGGTTCTCTTGAGGGCTATGTGAGGCTTCCTGTTGGGGTTCTGAAAGTCTCTGAGGCAGCATGTCAATAGGCAGCAGAGAACAAGCTCTATTTCTAGGTTATGGAGGGGCTGTGTTACTGAATGTCAGGGAAGTCTGTACTTCTGCTCTTCAATTTTAGTCCAAGGGAAGTGATGATATGTCTCTGAAATCCAAAGTAGGTAACTCTAATTGCTTGTCTGAGTGGGAGAAGAAATATCTACTCAAATGTATGATATGCTGAGGATTTTTATGTCTATCAAGGGTAGAATTAGCATCCTGCTTTCTTCTGAGGACTGACAAGTTTTGAAGTTTCCACAGGAATTGGTAATGCTTTGTCAGGCACAGGAAACTCCATTAATGCAAACTTTCTTGGCAGGAAATCTGAGAGATAAGAGTGATTATTGACTCTAATTTGAGTCTGAATCAATTTATTGGAATCACCTGAGGTGTTTTAAAAAACTGATTGATGATCAGTTCCCACTGCAGATCAATTTAAACCATCCACAGGGATGGGCCTGGACATTAAGACATTCCTTGATGCTTTCAGAAACTTCCCAAGTGATTCTGATATTCAGTCAGACTGAGAATCACTGCTCTGTAAGGAAAGTAGCCAGGGCAAAACAACTTGAGGGTTGAATTTTGATCTACGAGGACATCTCTCTAGGGGCTCACTCTACGTATATTCATGTTAAGCCCAAGTCATTTTATTCTCCTGGAATCATGTATCTGTGGAAATCAATAGCTAAGTAGAACATCAGCCTCATGTTCAGATTCAAAAGAGTCTGGACTGTTCCTTTAAACTTCAACTTTGTCTTGTGGAGGCAGAGCCCAGCAAGTTGTCCAAAAGCAGCAGAGCGCACAGTGGGGGCTTGTGTAGGGACCGGGTTGCTCTTGGAGTCGGGGTTGATATGGATGCCATGCAAGCAGGTGCCTCAGTGAGAACTAAGACAGGGCTAGCTCAAGACTGAAGAGTTCAGCTCATGGCTATGATCGAAAGAAAACAAATCTGGTAGTTTTCCTACCAATCAATCATTTAAATTTGCTTTCAAAATGACTGAAATCAGCCACAAGACTGATTTCACTTTGGATTTGGTAAACAGAATGAACATTTGAACCTATCTACCGAGAAGATTCGCCTCTCCTTGCCAACCACTTGGTGCCATCAGTTCGAACCCGTCGAGACATAAGCATTCCAGTTCTACAGGAACTAGATTGTTAGAGAAAAAGCAAGTCATCTCTCTGCGAGGGAATAGTCAACCCGGCCAGGGGAAAGTAGTGACAGCCCTATTTCCTGGGAGAAACCAGCGGGGACACCCTTAGCCCATTGGGTGCTGGTATTGGTCGGTGGGGATCGGAAACCACAGATTCTGTATTCTAGATGCAGTCATGCCATTAAATGGAGAATGCCTCGGGCATCTGTGGCTAAGATAGGAGGCTGTAATTGGGCATGTTGGCCACCAACACTCTGTATATAGACCAGTACAGATCCTTCTCTTTTAGGGTATCATTCTATTTTGCAAGGCAACCCAGATCTGGCATAAGATAATGTTTCCCGTTTACCTGGAGACTTGTTTTATCCAATTTAACCACTGATGTCAATCCTTAAATAAATGTTTTACTTACTGAAGATTTTTTTCTAAGGTACATTAAGATATATTCAGGGCTTTGTTATTTCACTGTCGACTTGAGCTATAGCTTGCAGTTGCTGAAGAGTGTAAGCCAAAGTGGTCCTGTGGGAACCTTCTTATCAGGAACATTTCTTACTGAATCAAGGGAGCATGCCAGATCAAAGGAGTTTCAAACCTTTCTCAAATGGACACAGGATGCCATGTATCAGATACTCACAGGACGACCTCCACATGGTCCAAAGCCCACTGATCATGACCTGTTCCATTGTGGCGTGGTTGCCACCAGCGCAGTAGGACTCCTTTCATCCGTGCCTCCCTGGGTCACAGATAGAAGGAAAAAGAGGTTGAACACCAGCAAACAGAACTTTCTGGAAGGTAACTTGCCCACTTTAGATATTGCAATAGGTTGAATCAATACAACTTTGGGCATAGAATTTGCTTAGGTCATAGTGCTCTTCTAAGTAGCATTTTATTAGCCACTCAATGAGGAGTACTTCTTTTCCACCTCTCTTCCTCTTTTCCCTTGCTCCAGGAATAGCAACACATTTGATCACAAACATGAAATATTCAGTGTGACAGGCACTGTGCTGGAAGTGGGTGAACAATGCTAAGCAAAACTGACATGACCGTCTATGCTCAGTAAATTTTCAAATTAGCATACTAAGCAGAAAATAAAAATTCTGTTTCCCAAGGAACAGAAATACTGTTTAAAGAAAGGGAAGTATGCAAAAAGTGCCTTTGCATGAGTTGATATTTTCTATTCCCTCTTGCCCTTCTTCCTTGCTTCCTATCCTAACAGACGGTAGTAACATAACCTTTGGAGATCTGCATTAGTCTTGATTCTGCACTGCCTAGTTTTGTGGTACTGGTCCAGTAACTTCTAACCAGGCTGCTTACAGGGGAACGTTGTAAGACACCCTCTGAGCTTGTGTGAAGTCCTTTGGCTGGTGCTGAGCGATGACATGCCAGGTGATGCCGTTGTTGACGCTATACTGCAGCAGCACTGCCTTGTCCACGGCATGGGGACCACTCAGGTCACTGTTGCAGCTGTCTGTCTGGGATGTGCTCCCAATTTGTAGAACAAACATAATTTTGCTGAAAAACACAGTGGAAATTGTATTAATACAAAAGTCAGGAAGTATCAAAGGAGAGATACTTTCTTAATCATTGTTATTAAAGTTCACAAAATCAGCTCTCTGTATCTGTAGATTTGGCACCTGTGGATTCAACTAATTACAGACAGAAAATATGGAAAAAAATACATCTGTATTGAATGTGTCTTCTTATTATTATCCAAGCAAGACAGTACAGCTGCTGTTTATAAAGCATTTATGTTGTATTTAGGTATTATAAATGATCTAGAAATGATTTAAAATATATAGGAGGTTTAGAAGAGGTGATGTCCAGCTGGGTGCTGTGGACATGCCTGTAATCCCAGAGGCTTGGGAGGCTGAGGCAGGAGGATCTCGAGTTCAAGCCAACCTCAGCAAAAAACAAGGTACTCAGCAACTCAGTGAGACTCTGTCTCTAAACAAAACATAAAATAGGGTTGGGGATGTGGCTCAGTGGTAAAGCACCCTTGGGTTTAATCCTCAGTACCAAAAAAAAAAAAAAAAAAGAAAGAAAGAAAGAAAGAAAAAAACTAGTATAGGTTATGTCCAAATACCACATCATTTAAATTTTTTTTTTTTTAGTTATTGATGACCTTTATTTTATTTATTTATTTATTTATTTATATGTGGTGCTGAGAATCAAACCCAGTGCCTCACACATGCCAAGCAAGAGCTCTACCATTGAGCCATAACCCCAGCGGCCCCTAACATCATTTTATATGACTTGAGCATCCATGGGTTTCCATAACTGTGGGTAATCCTGGGACCAATCTTCTATAATGCCAAGGGATGAATATCAAGTAAAAATAAATATTAATAAATCATATTAGTCACACAATTTATTTATGTTATCTTTTATATTAGACCTGTGAAAAATAACTCAGAAGGCTACTTTTCTACAAAAAGAAAAAAAACTTTGACTTTTCAAGATGAATCTTATGATGCTAGAAATCTTTTTAGAGTATTTCACCTGAAACACCGTCTATTCTCCAAATTGTAACATGGACCATAGGGCAGCTGAGGCCATGGAGAAGGCAAGGAATAAAATTACCATATTTATACTATATGCTTTTTACAAATAGCTCCAAGCAGAAGAGCATCTGGACAAAGATAAATCATCATGTCTATTTTAGAGAAGATTGTCTGGATGTCAGAGATGAGGAAAACTAGGAACATGCAGGCTCTGGATCACATCTGCTCTGTCCCACTCATCTTCTTGCTTTTCATAGGCATTCTTGCACTTAGAAGACACAGCTTTTAAGTAGAGGAAATATATCCTCAGAAGATTCCTAGTGATTTACAGAATGGCCCTATTTAGAGTATATGGTCACACAAAGAACCTTCTTAAAACTTACCTTTGCATAAATTAAGTTAAAATAAAGTTACTTGTACCACATGTTGTGTAACTGTTAACCGAATGCTTTGGTGCAGCTGTTTGTATATAGGGTCAAGGAAGACATCAGGTGTCTCTAGACTAACTGTATCATTTTGGTAGGAAAAAGTGGGAATGAGTGGTTTATATTAACAGCCTCATGCATCTATCCACCATCCCTATGGTGATACAACTTTTAGAATCTCCATGGTTATCATACAGGGATCCATACATTGTTTATCATATAAAGGACCACTAAACCTGCTCTTCTGCCTCTGAAAATACATTCCTAATATTTTATAAAGTGAACATCTACCTCATTGGTCAAATGTCTAAATCTCAAATATCCTCATAGCTCCTGAAAACTCATCAGCATTCGGGGAATATTCCAGTCCAGTACTCAGTAACATTCCTAAAGTCTTGGAATCTTTTCTTGAATTACACAGATGAAAAACTGTGACTATTCTGGCTAAGGCAGAATGGATGGGAAGAGCAGGTAGAGAAAGAAATTCGACCTTCTGGGGTCTCCTTTTCTTTGTTAATTTCCTAGTCCATTTGCAGGATTTCTGTCTATTTGATTCTATTCTAATCTCCAATTCCTATAGAGCATGTGAGTATTAATGATCTCATCCATTTATTCACCATTACTATTTACTGAATTTAAGCTAAATAGAGGTATAAGTCTTCATTCCTAAAATATTCATAAACACATTTATTTTACATTCTTGCCTATGGTCAACATTAAGTTATCTATAAGGATTTCCTAGCCAATTTTTTATATTTGGATATTTCTCCCAATATGTGTCCATGTTACAACCACTCAGCCAATATGAGTGAAGAAGTATACAACAATTCTACAATAAATTTAAGCAAAATTATTCTAAGTTGGTAAAACTTATAATGCTTCCTTGCACCAAATTCGAATAGTATTTAGGTTTCCACTACTTGGTGACATTTGTTTCTTAAAGTTCAAGATCAAAGCTAACAGAGTCTGGACTACAACACAGGGGGTTGGTTACCTTGCTCGAGTGAGATCCAGAGGTTTGGTAGCAGCTTGCCTTATCTGACAGCCATTAAAATAGAGTGAGTCTCCATGGGCATAGGGTGCCAGTTGCCCACAGCCACTTCCTATTACGCCACCTTGAATGGTCTCCCAGTTTGCCTCAGTGACTCTTGCTGATTCAAAATTATCTTTAATGTAACTAGGAAGATCGTGACTGAAAACAGAGCAATCATCACCTACGGGTAAAGGAATAATCACAGAAATCAGAATTGGCTGGAACAAGCAGAATCACCAGAGAATAAGTATTCAGTTTTAGATTTGAGCCATTGTTACTGCAAAAATGGCAAGGGCCTGGGGCCTGGGGTTCAGTGATAGAGCATTTGCCTGGCATGTGCAATGCCCTAGGTTCAATCTCAGCACCACCATTAAAAAAAAAAAAAAAAAAGAATGGCAAAATACCAAGTAGACACAGACTCCTAGAAATAAATCTTTTTTTTTGTTGTTGAAAAACATCCATTATTTTTGAGATAATGTTCATTAAAATATGTAGGTGCCAATGTAGTTAATGCTTGTGTGCATCTGTTATTGAAATACCACAGCATCTGGCCAGGCCTTGCTTGTTTGTAAATGATAAGTCTCAGTAGGGAGCTTGACCTGGCATGAGAGGCCAATCTAATTTCTTTCTTCCCAGCATGATTTTGTAGAAATAAGTCATGTTCCTGATCTCCTTCCAGCTCTACATTCCTTAGTGCAGAGTTTGAATCTTAATTCATTGCATCTAGCAAAATACTTAGCCCATTTAAGATATTTAATAATAATTCTGGGATAAATAAACAAATACTGAATAAACTGGAATTATCTGTCAGAGAACACTGAGCTGAAATATTATCATTTAAGTAAGACCCTATGTTAGCAAGGTGATTCGAACAGTACATCTTTTCTAAATGTCCACCAAAGTTCAAAATCAAAAGGCCAAAGTACTGTTGGTTTATGGGGAGGGCAAATTCCAGACATCTGGGACTTCTTGTGAGGACATTTGATTCATTAGTTTGCCTGAAGTTAAAATTCTTCAGCTAATGCACAGATGGACCCAGCTGGTCTCAGTGGCAATGACAACAGGAGAAAGGAGAGGGCTAAGTAATTTCTAACATCAGAGATGTGCAGCAGTCTACATTAATCATAGCCACTTCATCTGGAGGCAAGGAAATAGCATCAACTAAGAAATCAAAATATATCCTACTCCAAAATTCAAATATATGGATTTTAACCTTGTATGCCTAGGGAAAGTTGTATAATTCTGATCCTCTTTGGAGAAATCTCTCATCTATGAGAACTTAACAAAGTTGACTGGAAAATACCACCCCAATACTGTCTTCTCTCCAGCTGTTGCTAGCTGTGTGATGTCTGGCTAGTTACTTAACTTCCTTGAGTCTCAGTTTCTTTACCTATTGAGTGGGTATAATTATCTTCATGATAGGAAACATGTGCAGATAAATACTAAATGACTCTGGAAAATGGGATTGGTATATATTATGTCAACAATAAAGCATAAGAGAGTGTATGGATTAATTCAGAGAATTAACTTGCTATTTGGCAGATATTAGGCTATTAGGATATAATGGTAATTGTGTAAAGTGAACTTTGTAATGACCTGTTAAAAATATTGGATTTAAGGAAAGCAGGATTATAAGCTTCCTAATAAGCTGACAAAAATTTTCCTGTGATGTGAGGGTCTGAGTAGACACTGTTCCAAATACACACTTGGCCTCTAGAAACTGAAGCAGTGAAAACGAATGGATGTCTTTGAGTCATGAAGGTTATTTTGAGTGACAAAGTGACCTGGGTAGCACAGCATCTTGAGTTATCAGCTACTTCTTGGGAGGACAGTGGCAGCTGCTGTTGAAGGAGGCTGAGGAAGGGTGGATATAGACAAATGCATCGTGGAAAATAGCAATTGACAAAGTATTTAGGGTTGGGCAGCTAGGCCAGGAAGGAGAGAGGCCAAGAAGTGGAATTCAGTGTTGGGGGTATGGGTGGGACAGGAAGTTATATGAAAAATAGAAAATGTAAAATACTACAGAGTATCCTGAGTAGATTTATTTGGATTCATATTCACTTATAAACTTATAGAATATCCTGAGTGGATTTCATTCTGTATTGCAAAAAAAAAAAAAAAAAAAAAAAAAGAAAAAAGAAAAAAACTTCCATGAAGAAAACATAAAACTATTCTTGGAAATTAATTCCAAAGATAAATAATTTTGTGTTCAATCCTCGCCTGGAGTTCCTATGCATTTCCTAATGGGCTCCTGTACTCATGTTAAGACAAGGAGACCTCCTGGTGTTCTGAATCAACAACGGCCCAGGGTTCACACCTTGGAAACTCTCATCACAGATGCAGATGGCGCCAGTGGTACAGTATCCGTGTCCACTGCAGAGCTTGGGGCAAGCCTCTCCAATGTACACATGGTCAATGGCCCAGCTTTGCTTCTCCATTTCTTCCCCTTTCTGGATCCAGCGGAACTGTGTCGCACTGAAGAGACCCAGAGAGAACAGAAGAGAGTCATCAGTAAGCTGATATTTCCCATGGCTGCGCCCAACCTCTGCCTCTACGAAAGGGGACTTGAGAAAAGGGCTTCCCAAACTTCTGAAGTCCCCCCAAAGATAGAGGTAAGTGAACGTGTATCCCTCAGACTCAGGGAACATATTCCAAAATGCCTTTCTGGAAGTTTTTGTCTTCCTGAAAATTTTATGTGAATTTTCTGTTCTATTCCATAATACTTTGGTGTCTGCTTGTTCCTTTGGAGATGTATCCTTTTCCAAATCTTTGAGTAAAATGCATGCTGCTCTATAGAGATTGCACAGCACTGTATTTATTCTCAGCTCTGGGCAACCTGACAGTCATATACCCCAGGGGGTACTCCTGTCTGGATGAGAAGCACAGTCTTGTGAGAGCAGAACATTGGGGCAGAATTGGTGCCAACTCCAGTCTTTGTTTAGGGTCTGGCATTCAGGGCCTGAATAAGTTTGGCACATGCATGGTATATAGTTGAAAGGAAATCTGAGATCTATGAATAATTTACAAACAAGATATAATTTCTTATTTTTTTCTGGGACATACAGTTGCTATTTGGGAGCATGGGTTGGCAAGAAGAGGGTAGGAAAACAGGAGAGGGTCCTAGGGCTACAACTAAAACTCAGACCTCTCTTTATCATGAACTCTGTAGAGATGGCCAGAGAGTTCCACTAGGCAAAACTTCACATGCAACCCACCTGGAGGAGACATGGTCGGGCAGCTGGATGGTGATCCTCTTCCAGCTGGAGCTGTTGACGGCATTGTAGATGGTGGCTTCATGGAACTGGAAAGGGGAACAGCCAATGCTATTTGAAGAGGAAGGAAGGCATTGGGTCTGAACGAGCTGCCAGGAATCAGACCTGCAGAAACCAGAAGAGTTGCATTAGGCAAGTCATAAGAGAATTTTATAACTAATTGAATGTGAAGGTAATGCTTTGGATTACCTTCACATTAATGTGAAGCCTCCTGTTTCATAAACATTTATGATTAGAGATCACAAAAGGAAAAATTGAAAATAATTTCTCATAAGAAATATTCTGACTCTTCAAAACTACACTGATACATTCACAAATAACAGAATAAAATAATAGCATGCATGACAATAAGATCTAGTCACAAGGTAAAATGGACTATATCAGACTTTTATTCAAAAATGCTAATATGCTTTAGGAGATGTGACTTTCACTGAAGCATATGTAGATCATTCATTGATTAAAGATTTTCTTAAGGTTGATTGAAAATGACCAACATGAATAAAATAGTTCTACTCTGAGAAAAAAATTTAGTGTCCTACTAATTTTAAAATATAAAGTTTCTTAGCTGTTGATTTTCTTGGTTTGAAGAGAAAATTTGAAGACGTGTAAATTTTATAGAAAGTAAATCTGTATGAGAATACATATGAACCATCCATTTTAATATGAAAGATTCCTTCACTGTAAGCAGCTGCTTTAAAAGTCGATAAGCATTTGAATTGTGTATTTAAATTTGGAAAATATTTAACATTATTTTGACTAACCTTGCATCCTTTGTGTATTCCAACATCACAGAATGAAGGTCACCACAGGAAGTGGCTTCACAACCCACTACAATCTAAAGCAAACACAAAGAGTCAATATACAGGCAAGACTAAATAATATCTAATATCATTCATTAGAAATCCCATCTCTCTCCATCACAATTCTGATAGGCAATCAAGAAATATTCAGAGATGGTTTTATAGAGCAGCTTCCAGGACACAGAGGGTTCATTCTTTTGAGTTCTGTTAAAGATATGCCGTTTTCCATTAAGACGGGAATTTAGGATTTTATAAGAAACTATTTCAACTAACTTGATTAGTGTAACATAATAATTTGGCTAAAAAGAAAGTAATGTTAGAATTTATGGAAAAATATTAAAAACATTACTGCTTTGAAACATTTTCACTGGTATCCTAATTTTGTTGATGCTACTGTTAAATATTTATTTGGATTCAAAGTAGAAATTTTTAATTACTTAATATCCATTCTTAGGGCTTTTTCCTTTTCCATAAGAATAAAATCTTCCCAGATGATGTGAAAACAAATGGTTGAATCATTAATAATTCATAAATTCTATAAAATTTGGTGATTCAAATTTAAGTCCTAATAATCTATTTAATCATTAAATCCTATTTCATTGCTGATATAAGGGAAGATGAGTACTAAAAATTCCAGACTATACACTCCTGAGTAAAACAACTCTGAATTCAAAGGGAGAGTAAGAAACAATGTAATAGGAATCATAAAGGATATAAGTAAAATGCTGTGGTACTTCATAGGAAGGAAAAATTGTATTTGATTAGATGGATTAGAAAATAATTTATTGAATAGAGTGCATGTGAGCTGCCCCTTGAAGAATGGGAAGAGTCTGAAAGATAGAGACAGGAGAAAGATATTTGGGTGGAAGAATGAGTGTTAGCAGACACAGAAGTGTAGATCACAGCACATAGTGTGTTTGAACTTAAGTAGAGAGTATGTGGGATATTGGGAGACAAGGTTAGAAAAATCAGTTGAATTTGGAAGAACATGAGTTGTAGTGTAAGGCATTTGATCTTAATTTTGTATACAATGCAGAGTCATTGAAGATCGATAAGGAGTGGACGGATGAACTTAGCTGTAAATGTCAATCACACTTTGATGTCAAAGTCAGGAGTGGAGAGAGGCTGGGTGTAAAAAGAGTACTTAGTGGACAGTGGACTTAGGACAAGAATGGAGCGGTGAGAGTGCAAACAGAAGATTCCACAGAAGCTAAGAATATTGTAAATTAGAATTAGAAGGGTATAGGAATTGATTAGCTGTGAAAAGTAATTAGTCAAAGACTAATATTTCAAGCTAGTTTCTAGGTGAAAGGTGCTGCCACCAACAGAATAGAAAAATCCGAAAGAGGAGAAGGGAGAGATTAAGTTGACTGTTAGACATGTTAAGTTGAGGTGCTCATTAGAAAAAGCAGAAACATGTAGATGCTATTAGAAATATTGAGTTAATAGTTAGTGAGCCAAGGTCAGATAATGCAGATTTGAGATCTACTCTTCAGATTATGAGACTTGAAGCTAGAGGAATGGATAAAATTTCCAGCAGTGCCAATGTATATGGAAGAGAGAAGAAATCTGAGATGCATTGAGAAATGCTGACATTTAGAGGGCTGAGGGAAGAAAAGCAAAAAAGGAGACAGAAGTAGATTCCAAAGAGCAGGGTGCAGTGGCACACTCCTGTAATCCCAGCAACTCAACTCAGGAGACTGAGGCAGGAGAATCACAAGTTCAAAGCCAGCCTCAACAATTTAGAGAGAACCTAGGCAACTTAGTGAGAGTTCGTCTCAAAATAAAACATAAAATGCACTGTGACTTAGTTGTTAAGCACCCTTGGGTTCAATCTCTGGTATCAAAAAAAAAAAAAAAAGTAGAGATAAGATAACCAGCAGTGAAGCCAAGGAGAAAGACATTTCCACAGTTTGGAGAGGTGAGGACAATAGTGTCAAATGGTTCAGAGGAGAGGAATGGAGGAGAGCTATGGGATGCAGCATAGAAAGTCTATGGTAACTTTGAAGAATACAGGGTTTATTTCTCTCCCTCTCTGTGTCTCTCTTTTGTAGTGCTGGGGATGGAAACTGCAGCCTCATGCATGCACTCCACCACCACTGAGCTACATCCCCAGCCCACTGAGGGATGCAGTTTTTGAAAGATACAGTGATATTTAACTATTTCTGGGGGACAAACTTTCTTTTAAACTAATTGACTTGGGTTAGAGACAAAAATTACAAGTCTCCTTCAGTTTTGGATTGACAGAAGCTCCAAAAGAGAAGCCCCCATCAACTCAATCAAATGTGATGCCTTTGATATGGGCCACAGTGTGGGACTGGCTGAAGACAAACTTTCACTCTTAAGGAACATCCTGGAAGTAGGGGTGGTGTAACTCTAGATATGACCTTGGACAACCTTCATGCCACTAAAGCTAATAGTCCTGAAGGAGCAGTGGCATTGGGGAGCTTGCCTCACTTTCTAGTCTCTGAAGGAGAGTTTAACAGTGCCAAAGCAAAAAGCGAATGCTTTTATTTTTTTTTTGTATCAGGGATTGAACTCAGGGACACTTGACCTCTAAGCCAGGTCCACAGACCTGTTTGTAGTGCTCTATTTGTGAATTATTTAGAGACAGGGTCTCACTGAGTTGCATAGTGCCTCACTTTGTACTGAGGTTGGCTTTGAACTCGCAGTCCACCTGCCTCAGCTTCCTGAGCTGCTGGGATTATAGGCATGCGCCACCGTGCCTGGTGCAAATGCATTTTTATTTCTGCTAATAAAGATTCTTACTATTAATCACCACTGTAGTAAAATCTTTTTAAATAAGGGAATTTGAATAAGTGATGTCCTTAAAGTATCTAGTTATAAACTGCATTTTTGTAGTGTGTTTTGAAATGGAGAGACATTAATTGCTATTACTCTTTCTTTCTATTAATTACCTGTTCTGCCTTCCCTTCTATCTCTATATACAGATAAAATATGCAGCTAAAAAGATTTGAAAGTTCCCTCTTGTTCCCATTAGCTCCAACTGGGCTAATGTACAGGTTTGTGAAGTCAGAGACAAGGGAAAACTGAAGGATATACTGAAAAAAGGTGGACCAAGAAGCAAATGATCTGAGACACATGACAGGCATGGAGTGGGGGAAAGACAAGGAGAGAACTGGGCAACATAGGAGAGTCTCAGAGCGAGAAGTAGGCAGAGACGCTTACTTGAGCTTTTTATTTATAAGGTCTGGGAAACTGAAATCAAGATTACATCTATGAGATACACTACAGTTATACTTCTTGCTACTTCCCTGACATGTTCAGAGATTCTGTCTATGCTCAAATCATCATACTTGAGCAAAGACCTTTGTGAAAGATTACCTCCTTCATTCACAAGAGAGTCTTTATTAATGAATGAAATCAATCGTGTCCTTATAGCTGTCCAAATAAAAATTCTCCCACAATCCCCCAGTACAACACTCCCTTCTGTTTTGAAGAGCCACTTTCCCTTACTTTAAACTGCATCATGTATCCTGGTTGTATAATGAGTTCCCGGGAGGAGAGAGCATTGTGAGTCTTGTCCTTCTTTTTATTTGGCCAGTAGAGGTGGAAGGATGGATTGCCACAGAATCCTGCTGTCCTTACTGCATTAGGGTAAAAACTCCAGTTTTCTTCATGGGAAGTGCCTTCTGTTAAGGCAAATTGGAAGCAATATGGCATATTATTTTCTTGAACTGATTGGTTTATTGCTGAATTATGTTTATGATGTAACATTTTGCTTACTCCTTAGGACTTATTTTATTTAACTGCTTAAATATATATAAATTCAAGGTGAGGACTCAAATTTAGGAAAAAATACTGAATGCTAATATAATGATTACCCCACTTTTAAAGCATAATTGCTTTTCTGGGTAATTTGCATCATTACAAAGCTCTTCTTGGTAGACTGTTCAAGCCATTGCAATATGTATCTCTGTTATACAGAAATTACTCAAGGAACTAAAATTATTTTGGGGCATTATAATTCCAAATTACATTTGAAGTAAGACATGTTACTTTTTGCAGGGTTTATTAAATTATCAGCTGACACTTGAACCAGCAGCCAACTCTGAATGTTTATAAACCACTGGGTACAACCACAGTGAACATTTGTTGAGCAGGAGTATGTGCTAGGTTCTCTTCTAAGTTCTTTTCATGTAATGACTCATATGAAGACATAAGAACACAAACAGCTCATAGAGAAAACTGTTTGATGCCTTATTTCTTACCATCATCAAAAGTGTCCACCAATTGACTGGGATTGATTTCTGCCCCACCAATCAAAATGTTGTCTAGCGCCCACTGAGCACGCTCCACTCCAGAGACCACAATTCCATTGCTGATCACAAAAGGCTGCCACCAGCGAAGTCTAGTGGTGTTGGTGAGCGCCTCTTCGGGAAGAAGTATGTAGTCATGTCTAACAGAAATATATTTCTGGAAATCCATTTCATGGAGCAAAGTCCAAGTAATTCCTATATATATAAACATGCCAACAAAATAACAAAAAAAAATCCCATAAATCACCAGTGTACTGCAGATACTACACTCTTCAATTAGGAAATGAAAATTGATTTTGCTGACTTTAAGGTAGTTATTCACCACTTATAAACACTGTTTCAATATGAGGTTGGTGATATGAGGGGAAGGATATTTAAAAATACTTGACCAAAATAAATATTAAAGTAAAGGTGACCTATTTTCTGCTTTTAAAATTTAATTCTGATTCTTCTTAGGCATTATTTCTCATAAACTATAAGACATATTCATGTTTCTATGACAATAACTTCTAGTATTTAAAAAATATAGCTATTATAATTATATGGCACTTATAGTTAGTTGGACTAGTATGAAGTTTATTTTTTCTTATTGTTTTTCTGGTATTGGGATTAAACCCAGGAATTCTATACCTCTGAGCTACATGCCCAGATCTCTTTTTTTTAGAGATGGGGCCTAAGTTTCTGAGGTCGGTCTCAGATTTGTGACCCTTCTGCATTAGCCTCCCAAGTCTCTGAAATTGGGAGCTGGAGACATGGGTCAGTGGTAGAGTACTTGCCTGATATGCAGAAGGCCCTGCATATCAATTGCCAGCACTATAAACGAAACAAAAGTCTCTGGGATTACAGGTATGTGCTACTGCACCTGGCTTAAGGTTTGCCTCTTACTGTTTGAAAAGATGAAATGTTAAATTACTTAAGAAGATATCATTTGAAAGGCTAAATACTTTAGATTCCTCAATCAACTAGTTATTCAGAATGATATGTGTTTGCTATAGCATGTTTTCTAAAGACCTCATGGTATTGCTGGTCTATTACTTCGCTACTCCAGAATAATAAAACAGAATTTTGTTGAGCAGAATAATAAAACAGAATTTATTCTGTGACAGACTCATGAATTCAGAATATTTTCACTGCTAGTAATGAGGTTTTCTTGTAGATCTCTGTAGCATTTACGATTTGCTTATTGTCACAAAAGTTTTAAACATGCTTTAAAATGTTTAAAAATTATCTTTAACTTGGAAAAGCACATTCGATTTTATTAATTATGTCACTTATAAGCAAGTTTTAGTTAAGCTAGTGGGGATTTTCTTCATTAATAAAGTTTGGAGTTTATTTATTTTTTTAATGTGATTTCTCTCTTGATTCCTTTTTTGGGTAGATTTTGCCTAATACAGAAGTCACATGCACGGAACATGTAATGGGAGCAAGATATTTAGCTTTTTCTTTGTCACTCTTTAGATTGCCATTGTGAGCAAAGCTTTGCTGAGATGTTTCTGAAGGATGTTGGATGGAATTTGGGAATGTGCTTGAAGGTGTGGCATTAGCCCCTAAAACCTACCTCCATCAGTAGAGTAGTCCAACAGCACGCCTTCCTTCCGGCAGATGGGCCGATGGCAGGAGGTCATGTTGTTCTCACTACCGATGCGTCCCCAGTATTGCAGGAATCTAAATGCAAGCACATATTCTCTATCAGAATAAGGGATTGGAACACACCCTGCTCAAATTCTAGATAACAATTTCTTCCACAGGTGTTCCTTGTTTTGGGGCCAATTTGCTATGTTGCAATAAAAATAATGAAACATTGACTTACTTTGCACCTCTGAGATCCAAATCTTGAGTAATAGCTTGTCTCACAGTGGATCCCCCAAAATAGAGTGCAGTGTCTTCAGCAAGAATTCCACACTCAGTACAAGTACTTCCACCTTCTAAAGACATCCATAAGTCAGGCTTGATTTCTTCACTGTCAAAGCGCTCCTTCAGGAAAGTCTGAAAAAATAAGTAAGTGGAATTTGCTTAAGAAAAAAAAAACTCAGATAATACCCATAGAATACTTAAGATAATACAGAGTTAATTGAATTTAAAACAAATAGGAGCTGATTTCAGTGATGTAAAGATATTTTAAAAAGCCAACAGGATATCTCCACAATTTTCTCTTTCACCATATATTGAAGATCATTATAACTGCTTAAATAATGCTTAATAATTAGAAAGTAAAGTCTAGATAAAAATCTCAAACAATTGTAATGTCAACTACAGTAACACTCCCATTTGTAAAAATTTACTCAAGTGCATACTCCAAATACATATATTAATTTACACAGCATACAGAAGTACTGTTGTAACTTATTATTATATTATTAAACATGCATAAAAATAAATATTTGGAAAAATGGAATATAGGCAGACTTTCATGCTTTCCCCTCAACATTCTCCAGTGGGTTGTCCTGGAGTGTGTGGCCCCTGACTTCAGAGACTCCTTAGGCAGCCAGAACCTTCAACTTGTAGCATTCAATGAACCTAGAATGCTTCAATGGTTAGGGGAGAACATTTGAAACCAAAGCTTTCTGTTTAAAGTTAAAAGAAACTTTAGAATTAGAAGGCCATGGGACATACTTTTTGCATGTTTTATCAGAGCCAAGTTGCAGGGTGATGGGGAGAAATACTTGAAACCTAAAATAAAACATTTTCCCTGAGTCTCTGGCTTATCTTTTTAACGAAAAATGATCAACAATTAGGAATAGTCTATTTTCTAAAGAGACTTTATTCCAAAGAGTAATAAAGGTACACAGCTACATTTTATGACAAATTAGCTTATTCCCTCATATCATTGCCAAGATTTTCTTTTTCTTTTCTTTCTGTTCACAGTACATTCATTTTGTCCATAATATAATTTTTCATTCAGTTGACATAATTTTTTTTTTTTGGTACCAGGGATTGAACCCAGTGGTGCTTAACCACTGAGCCACATCCCCAGCCATTTCTTTCTTTCTTTCTTTCTTTCTTTCTTTCTTTCTTTCTTTCTTTCTTTCTTTCTTTCTTTTTTTGTTTTGAGACAGGGTCTCTAAGTTGCTTAAGGCCTTGTTAAATTGCTGAGGCTGGTCTTGAACTTGTGATCCTCCTAAGCTGCTGGGATTATAGGCATGTGCCACTATGCCCAGTGAGATAATTTTTTTTAAATGATGAAAATATTTAATAAAAACTGTTTGCTAGAGTTGTGATTTTCAGTAATTGTATCCAGAAAAAAATGACATTTTTTTCTGTGCTAGTTAAAATGATTTAAATAGACCCTCTTTTTCCTCAAACTTAGAACACAGTCAGCTCTATAATTAAAGACATGCGATCACATGTCAGTTTTACTTTATTCACTAAGGGTGACAAATGAACATAATTTTTATAAATGAAGGTGTATATGAAAGAGCACGAGTTAGAAGAAATGAGTGGTTGACTGTCCAGATTCTCATTAGAAGGGTATGAATCAGAATTCACCATTTAGATTTGTGTAATTTCTTATCCAACCTAGGAATACTAATGAAATTGGCATGTTTGTGAAAGACTAGATTCTTTTTGTTTATTTACTACCCATGGCTATAAAGCTATGTTTCTCATGTGGTAACTCCATTTGTTAACAATGGACTAATATCTTCAGGCATAAGTGAGCATCGTTTCAATTTTAATTTTAATATTTTTCAATTCCAAAGTTGTGGAAGTACTGGAGGAAACAAAAATGACAGAACAGGCTTTGTTTACATCATTTGCCTCTCAGTCGTTGGATTTTAATCACTTGTGCTTTATCGCTTAGCCATTTTTCTGTTGCCATAATGATGAATGCTTTATACTTATTTGCAGAAATAAAATGTGTATATGGCAACTGTGTTGAGCAACTGTGTTTGTTTTGCATGTTAAATAATGATGGGACAGCTAACACCTCCAAAAATGACCTTTTTATTTTTTATATATAACCGAATTTCAGCAGTCAACAAACCAAAACACGGAATTTTCTGAACTAAAATTCGTTTAATCCTGCTTGAAAATTTGATCTTTTGTGATAATATGTCTGTATTATTTGCTTTATTTAACAACAATAACAACAACAGCCCTATTCAAATGGTGCATTAATTGAAAAAAAATGAGGCTTAAGAAACAATTCACTATTGATTTTAAATTAAGCTTTTTTTTTTTTTTTAAAGAAACCTGTTCCCGTTTTTGGGTGACCGAGGCAGAAAGATTGTAAGTTTGAGGCAGCCTCAGCAACTTAACAAGACCCTAAGCAACTTAGTGAGATAGTGAGACTCTATCTCAAAATAAAAAATATAAAAGTACCCCTAGGTTCAATCCCTGAAAAAAAAAAAAAAAAAGAAAACAAAGTGTTCATCTTCTTTGACCCATATAGTCTGACTTATTTTATGAATTGCATAAATTGTTGTTCCTAATATTCTAGTAGCTAAGATTAACCTAAAACATATTTTTTTAGTTTCTGCCCAAAGGATTTATTTCCTGGGGTACCCAAAGAATCTTGTGTTAGATCAATAATCATACACATAAACTGGTTCCTAGGCATGCCCTCTAATGCAAATAAATGCTTCTATAGGGGCTTTAACATTACCTTCAGAGTGTGAGTCAAGTAGCAGTTTGGCCCAGAGTATCCCGGATCACAGATGCACTGCTCCTTTAAGCAATCTCCATGACCCCGGCAGTTGTCCAAGCATCCAGGGCCCAGGTAGAAATTATCAATTGCCCACTGCATATCTGAGTACTTCTGATAGAACCTAAACCTTACTGGACTATTGATAAAACAAAAGTTAATTTTTTAAGTCAATTATTCTGCATATATAGTTAGTACTGGAGGAAAAAAAACATTTAAGAATCTCTCGCTAGATGAAATGAATTAATAAAAAACATTTTCTGATCACCATTTTCTGTTTCTAGTCATGGAGCTGTAAAGCTGGTTTCTACTACATTTTACAATATCTGAGCAAACCTGCAAAACAAAATGAAAATCAGTGGAATCTCCATGTGAGCAATAGGAATGTTTTAAAATACAGAGCTATAACTTTCATAGATCAGGTGAACTGCAGTTCGGTGGTTGTGAGGCAACTTAAGATTCACTGATTACATTTCTGAACTTGTACAGAAGGAGAGCAAAGTCTTTCACAGAGCTGGCCACATATCACACTGCCCTCAGGCAGCCAGAAAACGGCAACTTCTGAGTTCCCTGAAGATGATCAATATTCTCAGAGTAACTATGCTAATTAGAAAAGGGTTATATTAAAGGCTAATTTCCCTGAGATTTTAAATTTTATCATTGTTCTTCTCTGTCTTCTGGGGGTAAAACAAGGCTCACAATTAACCCTATATTAAGATAAGTCACACAATTTTGGTTTAAAGAGTACAAAGTGCATGAAAGAACTTTCTGGGGTTATGTAAATGTTCTGTATCTTGTTTTATGATGTGGTAACATGGGTTACACAAGAGTAAAAGCTCATTGATCTCAACAATTAAGATGTCTGCACTTTACTGGATGCAAATTATACTTCATTATAAAGAAAAGAAGGGAGAGAGAATGGGATGGGGAAACAAGTGAGTACTGAGGTGTTTCCCAGCATCCATTTCATCCCCATGATTCATATGAGGTACCATTGGATTATGAATTCTCTAACTGTTGAATGGCTCAGGAATAGGCTAATTTGTACCAATGGGATGCAAAGAGGTACTCATTCTGGATCTACTGGAGAGTAAAGCAACTCTCTTTCTCTCCCACCGGACATAGGAAAGGAAGCATTCTGCTCCTGTTTTTGGTTGTCATCTTGTGTTCAATAGTAGAATCAGGCTGGGTGCAGTGGTGCATGCCAGCAGCTTGGGAGGCTGAGACAAGAGGATTGCAAGTTTGAGACCAGCCTCAGCAATTTAGCGAGGCCCTGAGCAATTTAGAGAGATGCTATCTCAAAATAAAAAACAAAAAGAACCGAGGATGTAGCTCAGTGATCAAGCACCCCTGTGTTAAGTCTTCAGTACCAAAAAAGAAAAGAAAAAGTGGAATCAGCCTGAGAGCTGAGTATGACACCATTGCTGAGGACAGAGGAGCAAAGAACAAAGGAATAAGAAAGAATAGTATCCTTGAAGACATGTTGAACTTACAAATCAACCAATCCCAGTGTCCATTTATATTTGGATTCTTTCATCAAAGATAAAACAAATTTCATTTCTAATTAAGCCAATTTGAATTGGTTTTAAAATTTTTGTTACTTATAGTTGAAAACATCCTGGTTTAGTTTCCTAGCATGCTAACTGATTCATTCCAGAAAATGTATTCCAGGAAGCTGTGAGTGGTCATATAGTAAGTGATAACTACAGGACACTGGAAAAGCTGTGTGTATGCACATTATTCAAAAGCTCTGTATGTTCTGGTCATATATCAAAATCTGTTTCACAAGAAGGCTTTTCATTTAGCTAGAATATATGATTAATTTAGTAGAGGTACACTTGTCATTTTGTTTAATGTGTCTCTTGTCTTAATTTTATAGTAGAAGGGAACTCTTTTGGAATTACCTTAAATTAACATATCCACAGGCTTTCCAGAGCATGGTTTGACCACTTTGGCTCACCACTGCTCCAAGCTAATTACTTTTCACTGAAGGTGCGGAACACAATGTTTTCATAAGAAAAAAATGGAACCTACAAGCCAGACTTGTACAAATAGCACAAAGAGTTAGGATTTGCAGTTTTCCCTATTATAGATGTAGAAAGCATATGTGCATGGTGGACTACAGTCCACAAGGTCAATAAGGTCACATACACCTTTTCATCTAGCGCCAAGGCCATCATTATTGCTGTTTCCAAGTGATGATAGTGTGGAAAATGGAAGGATATGCCAAGGATCATTTTCTCAAGTCTGAGGATTGCAACTTGAGGTCTCGTGAAGTCAGCTCATCATGGAAGTCACTGATTAGAGCACCCTAAGATTTAGGGATGTTGAGAACACTTTCCACACAATTACACATAATTTCTGACTTGATGACAGTATTCCTAATCAACTGCTGGATGTGATGCTTGAATTCAGTCTTGAATTTACATTTTCTACTTACTTTCCCACGAGGCTTTCAGGAAGTGGGTAGGTGATCCTTTTCCACCCTTTAGTTGGAAAGAATACAGATGGCTGAGACACACTTCCAGAGCATTTTGGGTCAGCAGGTAAGCACTGAGGGACTAGATAATTCCAGCTCACACCAAAGTCAGTAGAATATTGCACATGAATTTGATTCTGGGCAATTTTTTCAGATACTTTGCATCCAACAGAGATCTAGTAAACAGAAAATCAAAAGAACATCAAGATCATCAAAACTGTATTACATATTTCTGCTCCAAGGACTTGGCTGCAAGAAAGCTGCTAAACACTTGGTATACACCATACTGTATTTTCAGGTTCATTACTTGTTCTGCTAATGGACAGGGGAGGTGGACAAGTTGCCCAAGGTGACAAATTATAGAAAGTGCCAAATGTATTGTGTAGGGGGTTTGGAGAGAAGCTGAAAACTGTGCTTTTGCCATGCTGGCTGATTGCCTTGAAAGGCCTGGGTTATTCTTACAAATTGTTTTGTTAATATCCTGGCACTTTTATTTGGCAGAATACTTGACCAAGAAGGATTGCTAACAGCTTTACCAATTTTATTATTTTGTCATACAATTTATGACTCTCAATAAATCACTTTTGACTGTAAGTTAGATGCATGAAGGAGAATAGAAGTTACTTTTAATAAAGCACAGCACCCTTCATTTATGGAGACAGTCATAATGTGATTTTTTTCCCTAAAAAAAGTGAGATTTAGGTAGACCAAATAAATCAGTTGACAAAAATCCTTAACCAAAATCTTGGCCAAAGTTGATCCTGGCATGAATTCTACTCATGCTTGTTTTCTATAATTTCCTTCCTTTAGAAACATCCAAATGCTCTTGTAAAAGAAAAGAATAACCATTGAAGCCTTCTCTTAAGGGATTAGGTATATAGTGATTTAAGTCAGGGAGTTGGAATCAGTATCTTACATTTTTATTATCAATGTTTTGTTCGATCAATATTTAATCCTGAGCAAAACCACAATTACTCTTATGAAAGATTCACCTTGAAATAGTTCAGAAATGAAATATTTGTAATCACTAAGCAATATATAGGTGAGTTGTATGTTACCTAAATATTAAATTTTATTTCTCAAGCTATGTATTAAGTCAATGAAATATTAGGTGATCTTTGTCTCTATGATGTTTTTGATTGGTTATATTGCTTAAGTATGGTTATTTATGTAATCAAGGCCATGACGTTTTCACCTTGAATTGCATAATCCAGCCTTCAGTGGGAGTCAGGTCATGGGTCACTGCATATACTTCTCGTCCATCATGACTGCCACAGATCATGACACCATCAGGAGAGTCACAGAACCTTTCTACTGTGCAATCATCATGGAATAGCCAATGTTCATTCACTTAAAAAAAAAGAAAAATCTTATGACAAAAATGCTTTAAGTAAATTTTCACTTTAAGCAAGATTAAGAATTATTTTCTTCAGTCATAACTAACATTTTTATTTCAGGTAGGGCTGCAAGAATTAGAATTATTTTAAGTAAAAACCTCTCTTACATACAGTATGTACAATCCCACTAATGTAAATATACTGTTTTTTTGAACATGGATAATGGGATTACTGAGATATACACACTATCTTTTTAAGCACACAGACAAGTATAAGTAATGGAATTAGTCTACACTTGCAAAGAAAAAGAGCAGATTTGTATTGTATGTGTTGCAAGTGAAAAATCAAAGGGAAATATTTATCTAATTTTTTGACAGATTTAACTTTGTAAGCAGCATCTGAAAAAGAGAAAGAATTTTTAGTAACATGATGGGGAAGAGAGTTAGTTGCTTCTACTTGAACTCTAGTAGTATTATCTGTGTAGTTAGAAAGATAGTAATAAAATTTTTCTGTAGCCTTATTGAGGTATAAATGAGGCTCAAACATTGTACACATATAGTATATACATAAGTTGATAAGTTCAGATATACTCACACACATGTGATACCATCACCATGACCAAGGTAAACATACCATCACTTTCAAATATTTCTTTATGTTCTCTCTTGTGTGTGTGTGCGTTGCATGTGTATGTGTTTTCTTTTTGAATAAGAAGATACTGTATGAGATCTATCCTCAACATATTTTAAGTGCACAATATCATATTCTTAACTGTTGGTAGTGTGTTGTACATAATACATAATAGGACATATTCATCTATATAACAGAAACTTTATACCCATTATATGTGATTCTCCATTTCCCCCTTCCCCAGATCCTGGAAAACCCTATTTACTGAGATGATTTTTGGGAGAGGGCCCAGAAATTTTTTGAGAAAAATTAAAACTTTGTATTATACAGTTTGTTATAAAGACTACTTTTAATTTTGAACTGTGAAGCTATACTTAATTTGGCAAAAACTAAGATTATTTTAGAAACTCAGATTATCTCTAAAATAATGCTATTGTAAATCTAAGTCAACAATGTTCTTCATATTTGAATATTTAGGTATGGATTTTTAAGTATTCTAGTTATTTCTTTAAATAAAGCTTGATTCTTCTTCTAAACCAGATCAACAGTAACTCTTTGAAGAAAGGTAATCAAAAGAAAAACAAACAAAAACAAAACAAAACAAAAACTGATGGGATAGATTTGGAAGACTCTAAAGTAAACTTTAAATAGCAAGACATTGAATTGATTAGTCCAGAATACATCTTATGTGTTGAGTCTTTTTCTCTTAAACACACACACACACACACACACACACACCTCTCACAATTTTCTTTCTCTTTTGGAAGAGGTGTAGGTGTTTTTACTATTTTTTATCCCAGAATGATTAGAAATCAAACATATCATAAATTTCATCTAATGATATACTTTGATCTTACAGGTCCAACTTTTCTCTAGAAGTTTCCTGGTTAGCTCCACATTTACAATGGAGATGAACAAGTATAACTGGAGGTTTGGGGCCAGGATACAAGCAGCAGAGTCAGATGGCCTCAGAGGATCCAGAGAAGAGACCAAGCAATTTCATTGTAATTCAGGCTTCACCCATGGTGTGTCTGTTTGATTTTGTCTGAGCATAACATGTGCCTGTAGAACAAGCAGCTTATCTCTGGGATTCAAATGGCTACTGCAATATCCTTATCTGTGTCTCCACTATGAGGGATTTGGAGACACATTTAATCCTACATCACAGATATAGGACTCAAGAGTCAAAGTGCACAGAAATTTGAATTCCAATTAGAATACTCTGAGCCAGTTTATTCTATGGTACATATTTCATTTTATGCTAGAACTCTGCAATCCTGATGAAAGAGGATTAATCAACTAACTCAGCAATCTCTTCTGCAATATCAGAAACTATTCTGTAAGTAGATGTTCCGGTTTTTAGGAATACCGTTTTTGTAAGACAGACAGGAGTCAGAAAATTTGTTCTTTCAACTGTATATCACCAATTAATTCTAAAGTAAAAATCACGAGTAAGGTACTTGAAAAATTAGTCTGTATTTGCTTTTATTCACATAGAAGCAGTGTTAAAATTATTCTCAGATTTTTAAACTCCCTAATGGAAATCATTGCACAGGGAAAAATAAATGAGTTACTTAGCAAAGTTCTCAGTTAGATTTACATAAGCAAATCTTAATAAACTTCTTAAGAGAATAAGACTATTTGCTAATGATGAGGGACATTTTAAACTTTTTATATTTGCAAGTGTGGTTTTATAGTAAATATTTACAGTTACACCATAGTGCTACATGCTATACTAATAAATGGGATGAAATTAATTAACCTAAATATTCAGCAACGTCAAAGGAATAAACTATGATTATAAAGCTATTACAATTTTATTTTTTAAATGTTCTTAAGGACATGAGGAAAAAAATCAGCATTCAATTCTAAATGAAAAGGGCAGGTTACAAAATACATGTATGATTTGATTATAATTTTGTTATGTTTACATAAAGACAAAGGAAAAATGATACTCTGAGAAAATATGCTAAAATATTGATAATGGTTGTCCCCTAAGTGATATTTATTTTAATTCTCATGATTTTTTGCATTTTATCAATCTCACACTTAGAACACACATTGCTTTTACAACAAAGCATTAATAATTAAGTATTTTAAGTATTTAAAACTCCACACATTTCAATTTTTCCCCTATATAAATAAGCATCATTCCCCTGGAAGATTCTTCCCAGTTTTATTATTTTAAAATTATCCAGGTTGTTATGCTAGAACTGAATATAAAACATGATCCCCCTGTGTGCATAGCTACAGTGATGTGTATCTAAATTTACCATTTAGATACATTTGCAGGGTTAGTATGAGATACATAATTAAAGATCACTACTTTTTATGAAAATGCTGTTTTCTGTAGTATAACCAAAGCACAGCAAAGGCACATACTTAACACATAATACCACTTAACATTACTAGAATGGTATGAAATAAAAAGAAAACAATAGGGCTGGAGGAATTGTAGCTCAGTGGTAGAGCACTTGCCTAACATGAGTGAGGCACTGGGTTCAATCCTCAGCACCACATAAAAATAAATAAATAAAATAAAGGTGTTGTGTCCACTTACAACTAAATTTTTTTTTAAAAGAAAACAATACATTACACATGAGAATAGTATTTAGAGGTCCTTTTTAGTGTTCAGTATCACTGAACTGCCCCTATTGAGAAGGAAGGATAACAGGCAGGACCCAGGACAAGCAAAACCTGGGATTCTTTCTGAAATATGAAAGTAACAAATGTGTCCATCAGACACATTTTATCTTTGGATATTAAAACAAGTAGCCAGGAAATATTGGCTTTCTACTGAAAGTGGAAAACAGAAAATATAGAAATGAAAATATTCAAAGAAGAGAAAATTACTGTTCATAAAATTATAAAGTGCTATTTATTTATTTTAAATATTTATTTATTTATTATTTTTTTAAAGAGAGAGAGAGATTTTTTTAATATTTATTTTTTAGTTTTTGGTGGACACAACATCTTTATTTGTGTGTGGTGCTGAGGATCGAACCCAGGCAGCATGAAAGCACTACTGCTTGAGCCACATCCCCAGCCCCAAATATTTATTTTTTTTAGTTGTAGTTGGACACAATACCTTTATTCCATTCGTTTAGTTTTTATTTTTTAAAATTTTTTAATGTGGTGCTGTGAATTGAACCCACGCATGCTAGGCGAGCACTCTACCGCTGAGCCGTAATCCCAGCCCCCAAAGTGCTATTTATTAAAATGCACTAACCAGCTTGAATGAAAAAAAAAGATTTAGTTACAATGTCAACTAGGAAGGTTGTGAAGAGCAAAGGATGACAACTTTTCCCTGTTTCTGCACCACCTGGGTAGCTGAAAGGGTCCACATTTTTTTTAAATTTTTCAGTTGTAGATGGATACAATATCTTTATTTTACTTATTTAGTTTTATGTGGTGCTGAGGATGGAACCCAGTGCCTCACATGTGCTAGGCAAGCACTTTACCACTGAGCCACACCCCCAGCCCCCACATTTCACTCTTTAGAGAAGACCCACACAAATGACTGCGTGTCCATTGTAGTTTATTTAGCATTAGTGAACAGTACCTGAAGTTTTGTCCTCCATAAACATGTCGAAAGCAATTCTCCCAACAGGGCCTGCGTCTGCCGGGGAGCGCTCATGCTGGGGTACTGGAGCACTGCTGAAGGTGTCCAGCATGACAGTCCTCTGGTCAGCAGAGCCTGAGATGAGGACATTGTCAATAGCCCAGTCATTCTGGTCCAGGCCATCGTGTCGTGGCTGCCACCAGCGAAAGCGAGTAGCAATCTCTTTAGCATCAGGAGGGAGAAGGATATTCACAAACCTATGAGAAAAAGATGGTGGTAGGAAAACCCTTGTCACATATATGAGTAAAACACAAGCAACCTGTGATAGATATTTTATGTCACATGGCAGGCGAGATAGGAGAGGGCGCTAGCTAAAATAATTTTTTAAAGCCACAATTAACTGGCTTGATTCTACAGTCTTGGTAGTCACTAAATTGAGGAAATAGAATGTGAACAAATGCAAGCATCCTGGAACTCCCCACGTACTGGAACTGTCTGTGGCAGGCTTGGAGGGACTCCACAGGGTTTTGAATACCTGGGGTATCTGTAGGCCTACAGCATGGCACATTAGTTGGCACAGCCAATATTGAGGGTTTTGCCCCTGTTCTCAAAGGGTGGTACGAATGTCTCTTTCCCTTGGCATTTTGTGTTCATTCTAGTCCCCTGAGTGCCAGCAACTGGATTGGAATATGGACACTGGATTGTGACAGGATGTTTGAGCTCTCAGGTGTACACTATCAGGTGTCTGAGGTATAGACACACATTGTTTGTATGCTTTTTTTGATATTTATTTTTTAGTTGTAGATGGACACAATACCTTTATTTTATTTTTATGAGGTGCTGAGGATCGAACCCAGTGCCTCACGCATGCCAGGCAAGCACTCTACCCCTGAGCCTCAACCCCAGCCCTGTTTGTATGATTTATCAAAAACATTCTATGAAGAAATACCGAATGAGAAATGAGGTAATAATAAGCCAGCCTAGCATACTCTTCCTGACTTAGTCACCAAAGACAAAGAAATACATAGGTCTGTGTTCCCACATGAACTTCTTATTAGCTAGAAATAAGGTTTTGAAAAGTCCTCTAATCAAAATATGCATTAAAACTCAGGAAAGCATCAAACCCTTTTAAATGTATATTCACAATTTATAAAGTCTGTGTGGAAAATAGTTTTCTTAGGTTTACTCTCCTCTGCATAAAGGATCATTTCTTTTTTTAATCTATGCTAATCTAGCTTTCTTTAATTTCAAAGGCTGCCTTTCAGTGCTCCTGGATGGGACTAACCAGCTCAAGTCCATCCCAAGAAGAACCCCCCGCTGAGATCTTCAGTGGCTGTCACTTGAATCTGCCTTTCACATTAAAGAGGTTTCATGACTTTGGTTTTGTTTACATGGTATCATCTTGTATTTTTTATTTTTTCCTTCGTCTCTTTTTTATGTCTTCTTTGAGATTACAGTGCCCAGGATAATCGGCAATATTCCAGGCATGAACCAACGAAGATTCATCAAAGCTAAAAAGCTTTTAGTTGGGTTTCTAACACTATGATTTTAAATACTATTTTGATTTCCCCTATCATTTTGTATACTCTTTGGATCATGGCAACCTAATGGGTATTGATATCAGGGAAGAAAAGTACAGTGTGGATTTTAGACCCTTACCTGTGTTATTCCTGCCAGTGTAGAGACATCAGCCTCTAGGCAGAGTCCTCTACAAAGTTCATTTTCCTCATGCTTCTCATCTGCCACTTTCCACTTGTGTATGTGTGTGTGAACGCCTTGTGACGTCTTGTAATGTACCTCACCAATTCAGCACATTTAATTAACATTTTCAAATACATTAATAATATCAGAAATCTACCAGTTTCTGGGGGGATGTACAGTTGTACTTCTTTATCTGGGACAATGATTTTTTCCCCCAAATAATTGTTTTTTAGTTGTAGTTGGACACAATACCTTCAGTTTACTTATTTATTTTTATGTGGTGCTGAGGATTGAACCCAGCGCCTTGCACATGCTATGCGAGTGATCTATCCCTGAGCCACCCTCTACCCACTTAGCCCCCCTTTATTTTAATGTGGTGCCGAGGATCAAACCCAATGCCTCACAGGTGCTAGGTGAGTGTTCTACAGCTGAGCCACAACCCCGGCCCTGGAGCAATGATTTTTTTTTCTGTCCTGTTTCTAAATTAGTTTTCTTTCTCTGATAAATCCTTAACCACATTTAAAAAATTTCTGGGGTAGAAAGTTATTTAAGACTGCTTGAAAGTCTAAATAAATCATGACCACAGTTCCCACCTTGGTCAATGTGTTTCTCCTTCAGAGAACTAAGTAGATCGGATGGGATGCTTTCACCCTGTAGAAACACAGCTCCCTCTCCTTGTGCTTATGCTGCTGAAGTGTTCATGCTTCAGAGTCAATAAAGTCCTCCCCAAAGACCAGGGAAACAGATTACTTGACTTGTGTATTATCTCCTCTTAATAGGTGAGTACATTTTTTTTACACTGTTACACTGTGTACCACTTAGCTTGCAGTTGGAGTCCTTAGTTGATTTGCAACTTTAATTTAAAATTAACAGGATTTAAAATTTTGCTTGTAGAGATTGCTGCTATTTCCTCCATTACCCTTCTATTTTTCTTCCTCCAAATAGGAGCCAATCTTTTTATCAAGATGACTAGTTCCCCAGAATAAAGACAAATCCAGCCTTCCTTGCATCTGAGTGTGGTTATGTGACTAAATTCTAGGAATGAGAATGGAAGTATGTGCTACTGTTAGGAAGTGGCTCTAAAGAGACAGCATATCCTTCTTGCCCCCTCATCCTTCCTGCTGCCCTTTTTGAATTATGAGATCAAAGTCACACTATAAGTGTAGCAGAACAAGGAGATAGAAGGAATTGGGGGTCACTGCTGTTTGTGAAGCCCCCACAGCAGCCCTAGGCTACTTTTTGGGGGATTTACATGAGAGCAAAAAATTTTTGTTCAGGTTATATTGGTGGAACCTATTCTTAACTGATATATTGAATTTAAATAATCATTTATAAATGTGTTATTTTACTCAATTTTCAACCTGTATCTGGCTTGTCATATAGTAAGGGACTATCTTTTTTTATTAGTGCATTATAGTTATACATAGAGTTTCATTTAACATATTCATAAACATATATTACATAATTTGCTCCATTTAGAACCCCAATACTTCCCTTTTCTCTCCCCTCTTCTTTCCCTTGATCCCTTTCTCCACTCTATTGGTTTTCCTTCTATTTATTTATTACCCATATGTTTTGTATTTCTTTCTTTTTTTGAAACCAAGGATTGAACCTAGGGGCACTTAACCACTGAGCCAATTCCCAGGCCCTTTTTTTATATTCTATTTTGAGATGGTCTCACTTGTGTTGGGCCTTGCTAAGTTGATGAGGCTGGCTTTGAACTTGTGATCCTTCTGCCTCAGTCTCCCAAGCCACAGGGATTACAGATGTGCACCACCCCTCCTGGTTATTATCTGTATTTCTTGATTGGGTTGTATTTCTTTCCTCCTCTTTCTGCCCTTCCTCCTCTCCTCTTCCTCTTCTTTTTCCTTCTACTTTAATGAATAGGCCCTTTTACTTTTTAATAATTACTTCGACCTTTGTAACTGATTACATTGATTGCTTTTGGCCCTACAATAGTATTTTTTCCTCCTTTCCCCCCTTGTCTTTTATTGGTGAATTATAATTGTACATAATGGTGGAATTTGTTGTTACATACACACAATATAAATTTTTTTTTAAATGACCCATACGCTGTGTGTTTAGTCAAGGTTGTTTAATAAGGGGTTCTAAAATAGACTTTAGACTTCTTAAGAATGCTTACATCTAATTTTATTTATTTATTTTTTAGCCCAAAATTCTCTAAAACTGAGTGGATACTATATAAATAAATATTTGTTTTTCTGTTTTCATTTTCCCAAAATGTTAAAATTAAACATCATACACTTACTATGGGTTTTTGCATTGGGTTTATTCACTGTTGACTCATGATAGCATATTTCTTCTTATTCTGGACTTAAAAACTGTGTTTTTTTTTTTAAATGGGAATTGAATTCAGGGATGCTTTACCATGGAGCTGCATCCCTAGACCTTTTTTTTTTTTTTTTTTTTTTGGACTGGGGATTGAACCCAGGGGCACTCAACTACTGAGCCACCTCCCTAAATAACTTTATTTTTTTTCTTTAATTTTTATTGTTGGTTATTAAAAACATTACATAGTTCTTGACATATCATATTTCACACTTTGATTCAAGTGGGCTATGAACTCCCATTTTTACCCTGTATACAGATTGCAGCATCACATCGGTTACACATCCACTGTTTTACATATTGCTATACTAGTGTCTGTTGTATTCTGCTGCCTTTCCTATCCTCTACCATCCCCCATCCCCTCCCCTCCCATCTTCTCTCTCTACCCCATCCCTAAATAACTTTATACTTTTTATTTTGAGACAGGGTTTCACTAAGTTGCTTAGGGCCTCACTAAGTTGCTGAGCTGCCCTCAAACTTGCAATCCTCCTGCCTCAGCCTCCCAGATTGCTGGGATTACAGGCATGTACCACCATGTTCAACAACTGTTTTTAAAATAAAAACCCAAACCAGCTATTTATTCAGTCCAGAAATCTTTCTTCATGACAGATACTGATTTCTAGTAGCTTTGGTGAAGATTTTTGCTCAAAAGACTACTTATTAGAGATAAAACAGAACACAAACCCAGGTTTACTGTACTGGTCATAGAAAATTTCCATTAACAGATTCCAGGTAATGCCTCCATTGATAGAATATTCCAAGAGAACACCTTGGTTACGGTTGTTTGGTGTAATCAGACATCCATACATGAAGTAAAATTGGATAAACTCCGCATTGGTGAGGTTTAGATCCACGGTGACTAGCAATCGACTACAACCCTATGGAAAAGGAAGAGAATAAAAATAAATATTGATAAAGAATCTTGATTGCAGATTACAGAATTTCTCTGGTTTCTGTCCTTTGTAGTCCAAGTCGTGTCGTGGCACTGGTTTTCTTATCATCCTTGTTGCTCTGCCAGCTCCTAGCATGGTGCCCAGTAAGTAGTAAATACTCCGCAAACATTTGCTCAACTGTGAGATTTTAATATTCAAGAACTTCCTTACTATATGGAAATTTCAGTATTCAATACAGAGGGTCATATATTTCTAAGGAGATTTTCTATACATGTGTATTTATCTAAAAGTATATATAAATTTATTTGTTTATTTATCTATTTATTTATTTATGGTACTGGGGACTGAACCCAGGGCCTTTTACATGCTAGCTAGGTAAGTGCTCTACCACTGAGCTACATCCTCAGCCGTTTTTAGTTTGAGACAGGGTCTCACTAAGTTGTCCAGGCTGGCCTCAAACTGGTGATCCTCCTGCTTCAGCCCCCTGAATTTAGGTGTTACCACTTTACCTGTCTCTTTATATATATATTTTTAATAAGCAAGGTGAAGGGTGGGGTTAAAGAAACTATTAAACTATCTCTTGTTATTGAATGGCATTTATTTTATATATATATAATGTATTGTTTAGTTGTAAATGGACATAATACCTTTATTTTATTTATTTATTTTTATAGGGTGCTGAGGATCAAACCCAGTGCCTCACATGTTCGAGGCAAGCGCTCTACTGCTGAGCCCCAGCCCAGCCCCTACTATATACATTTTTTAAAAAGGCATCAGCTATTAATGGAATGGCACATTGAAGATGGCTACTTTAATATGAAAATTTTAATGCCTACATTTGAAAATTTTTGTATAATTTAGTTAAATCACAGATAATAGTTGCAATGTTTTTTATTGGTAGTAGATTTTAATGTCATCAATATTCATTCACTAATTAATGTCTATAGGTAGGTATTTCTTGGTTGAAAATATGTGGAAATCTAGGTCACTTAAGAGGTCCACGTACTCCAGGAAGAGAATCCTAAACACTGTGTTCTTGATGTTGATGATGATGAAAATCCTATACACTTTATTATTTTTACTGTTAAGCTAAAATACTAAACACAAATAATACACTTCATTAGGACCAATGCAAACTCAAAGGTAGAGCATGGTAGAAAAAAATAGAGTTAATAGCAAATTTGTTATTTTCAAAAAATTAATTTGCCTGTCTAATCATGATTTTGGAGAAACTGTGTTCTTAAACAAAGTTCATCTTTGGCAGCAAAGGAGAATAATTGTAAATTTTCTTAAAGAAAGTTCCCAACATTGCTGCTGTCATTCACAAAATAATATGCTATAAATACAAGTGCCTAGTAATTACCGACAATTATTCTTTCTTGAATAATTTCAGAAAGAATTAATTGTTGTTAATACATTCAGGAATCATCAAAGCTCATTTTCCAGATTTTTGGCTCCTTAAATCCCAAATCTATTGCAAGCTCAAGGGTTTTCAATTAGAGTTATATCCAGATGGAAGCCCCCACACACTGTGCAAGTGCTCGCCCTTCCAGGATTGAAATCCATTTAAGTCCTTTAAAAATGTGTACTTAAATATTCCCTGCACTGATACTACTCTGCATAATTAAATTGGCTGAACTGATTTGTGGTAGGAAAATACTGGAAATAATCACCATTTTCTGATTTGTATAAAGTTGCAAGATCAGATCAATGTTGAGCATTTAGGGCAACTAGGGTAACTAACCCTCTGCATCTTGATTTACCCATTATACTTCAAAAGAGATTCAACCATTTGGGGAAAATTTAAAGGATGTAGAAATGAGTAACCAACAGCCAAGCCCTCACCCCGCTGAAATGGAGAGCCAGGCCCGAAGCCACAGCCCCACAGACGGTACTCAATTTTCCTCCGTTCACAGTCAGCCAGTTCTGGTTGGAGGGAGCTCGATTGAAGTTGTCTTTGAGTTGGGTTGGAAGGGAGGTCTCAGGCTCATCACAGTATAGGCCACCCCACTGCTCATCACAGCTGGATGTGGAGAAAGAGGAAGGAAAAGTCAACATCAAACAAAACCCCTGCAAGTGTATTCTCATATTAGTGAAGTCAACTCTTTTTCCTAGTCCGGGATGATGAAAGGTTACTGATTTTCAGAGCTTGCCAGTATTCACTTACCCTCCTTAACAATGCTTTAGGTTAGGAAAAAAAACTGAATTAACTACCTCTAGGCTTTCCTGAAATAGTGACACTTGGGGGCTACAGGTAGAGAAAAAGAAATGACTTCAAAGAATATATTAAAACCCTGTCTCTCCATGACACAACTCTGGATGGCTGACAAACGATTACAGCTGACAAGGTGAACTGGTGGGTCCTAGATTTATAAAACTGATGTTTTTAATGTAGGCTTTGGGTCAATTTAGAATCTAAGAGGTCATGTTGCAAGCATCTGAAGATAATTTGCATAGTAACTGCCATCTTTGACCAAAGGACTGACTCCCCTGTTCAGGATGGAAGGGGATGTGAATACAGAACTGGGAGGCTCAAGGGTCTCCAAGGTCAGTCTGCAAAAGGGCTATGATCATTAATCAAAGGAAAGACTTCCCATGATGTGGTGATTAGTGGAGGAGAGAATATGTATTCTCTAACATTATTTTCCTCCATATTACCCCACCCAAAAGTATAATCTTTGAAAATAAAGCTCAAGCTATAGTGTGAGTACATGCATTTGTGTGCTAATGTGCCCACAGTTGTACTCATACACACACTTTATTTATATTCTTCCAAACATGCTACAGCTTTCTAAGAATAATATACTAGGCCTCTTTGTCAAATATGCCTGGTAAATTGACCAGACATTTATATACTTTCTTATGCAAACAACATGGAATATCAATTAAATCATGACAAATGCATATCATTACAAATATTCATACCTAAGTGAGAAAAATATATATGATGTATTATTTTTGATCAGAACATACTGAACTCCTGAACTTCTTCTAATGACTGTTTCAAGGCTCAAGTGTATCACAAAAACACAGAAGGAAATAAAATACAGCCAATTATAATTTAGCTTTCTCCTGACAAGGTAGCTGTTGTTCAGTTCCTAATCTCTAAGCAAGAATGAAGATATAATACCCATCAACTTCACAGTTAGCTCAATATCATATTTCAGGAAAAATGTATAACCTAAGGTAGCTTGGGAGCAATACAAAAACCAGTTTCAGGAAAACCTCCTGATGGGATGTGAATCAGAAGAAAGGAAAAAATTTACTTACACACAGCCTCCCTGGATGCACCTCCCATGGCCACTACACATGTCTATGCAGCCATCCCCGATATAGACGTTATCTATTGCCCATGTCTGTTGCTTGTCAAAAGGAGCTGGTTGATGCCAACGGAAACGAGTGGCTTGGGACCTTGGAAGAAGAGACTCACAATGAAGGATACAGTGGAATGGAATCCCAAATTTCGTATGGGAAACTTCATGGAGTGATACCAGGGCTGTTGCTAACTTATATTATTAAATTTGGAAAGGATGCCTGCCCTTGAGCAGATGTAACCTCTCTGCATTCAACTTTGGAACAAAATATGCCCTGGATTTCAGTCTCCACCACTTGCTTCCTAAGACAGATATACTTTTGTGCAATGGGCACACTGGTCCACCTCATGAAGCATACTTGAGGAATTCTCCAGACGAAAGCCTTAGGGACACTATGAGTGTAAAATGGGGGATCAAAGAAAACCTAGATAATTCTATAGAGAAAACAGAGGGTGAAAAATACAACCAGATTCACTTCATATTGATTTAAAAGCAATTTGGAGAACAAAGGTTCTCCATTCCAGAAGCAGAAACACACTTGCTCATGCAGTTTTGGGAGTGTCTTGTGAAAAACATAAGCATATGTTTTCAGAGGCACTAGATGGCAGTAAAATCCAAACAATCTGTGAGGTTCATGCAAAGTGAACATTAAATGACTTGTAAAGGAAATCATTTGTGTTTATTGATCCACATGTGTGTTGGCTTTTGACTGAGGAATATCTGTTTTAAAGGGCACAAAAGATCAAACATCAGCAAGGATCTTGTACTTTCTAATTGAAAACATTTACATAAAATGTAGAAAATAGAAAAGAAATGAATCAGAACTAAAATCTTCTTTCTGGAAAATAAATAGTTCAGTCCAACAAGTGTCTCCTGAGCATCTGTGCACCACTGATCTCTCCACAGTTCTCCTTGCTCCCCAGCTCCCATATGTTCCCCCAGCAAAGTCATCTCTGCCTAATTTCCTCCTATCACTTCCTGTTGCATTTCACTTAAACCCCAAACCCTTTCTTTGGCTCATGAGGTTCAGCCTGAGCAAGGCCCTCTCCTTTCCTTCATTCTGGCCACTCATGTTGAGAGCCTCACTTCCCTCAGTGCCCAAAGCAAACTCTTTCCCACCTTCCTGCATGCATGCTCGTCTTCTCTCTCACTCTTTCTTTGCCTGGTTCATCCCTGTGGGTCCTTCAGATCTCCGAGGAAGTGTCAAGTCGTCATAGACAATTTTTTTTCTTGACTCCTTTAAAAATGATGTTTGTTCCCTATTATTCTCTGTCATAGCAAACTGTTCGTTTCCTTTCACAGTATTCAGCCTAATCATAATCATGCATTGATCTGCACATATATTTGATGCTACCTGTCTCCTTGGAATGCTAAGTTATAAGGGAATGGGTGGAGTTGATCCCTTTCTACTTGACATTGTACATTTAATGGACAACACCTAGCGCTAAGCAGTGCTCTGTAGGTAGAGGGAATTTGATTTGGAGCCGCCATTATCATAGAAGGCAATGTTGTAAAGATCTCTCCCCACTTGGAGCTGTGCAGCTCAGTGACTCTGCTATTTTTAACGACAGAATTTATTAACAGCTATGTCTGTTTACATGCGGCACCATCTGTAAGTAACATAATGGAATGCCATATTTTCATAACTCAATTCTTGTATTCTGATAACTAGTCAACATTTATATCTGTATTCTGTCTTTCTTTTAAACTCTTACATTTCTAAAACGCAGGGAATACCTTCAGGGAATATTGTTTGGTAACCTCAGAGCTTATAGATAGTAAATAAAAATAAACATTCCTTGTTCCCCTAATATCATATACATGCTTCATCGAAGTTCTTATCATTTTGTGTTTAAACTGCACATTTATATGCAGTTCCCTCTGTTAGGTTATTCTCCTTAATTATCATCTTATTGTTGGCACCTATAGATTGCACTTCATAAACAGTCACTGAGAGAATATTAAGTTGATAGCAATAAAGATGCCCCCCAAAAGTAAAATAAAAGACATTTTGTAGAGTAGGGCCTGGGGTCAGCTGTGCAGGGCAGTGACTTGGTGGCTGTGGAAGGGGAGGAGAGCTTCCCAGCAGGTGTGAGGTGGCACGGGCTGCCCAGCAGGTGGTGGCTTTCCAGTCATGGTTGTGTTTAATCACAGTCTGGGCAACCACTGAACAGAGAGATCCAACGGAAGATTTAAGAGCCTGATGCATTGTTGGAGTTGACAGCCTTTGTGGGGACTTCCAACCCTGACATTTTCATTTGTGCAGCTCTCTGGAGTTCCACAGAAAAGGAAACAGTGGGAGACCAGGTGAAGAATGTACTAAAACCAGAGTTGGCCAGTGGAAGTAAAGTGAGTGAGGGCTCTAATCTTTGCTCTGCCACTAAAGAGTTCTATGTCGACGGTGAGTAATTTAACATCCATAATGAGGAGGTTACATTTGACCATTTCTAAGGCTCCTTCTCAAAAGATGATTTTTATATTCTTAGGAATAATTATGCCTAATAATTATGTGCCCATAAAACAAGGGTGCATATATCATCCAATATTACTTCACAAAGGGGAAGAACTAAAATATAAGTTAGCAAAGATCTGGAAGTTGAATTCGACCTCTAAGCCTTTCAATAAGACTCCTTATTCCCAGCACTGTCACAGTCTTGCTATGTGAAAGGGCCAAATCACTTATGTTTATGTGATGACACTTCCCCATCTGTAGAACTAGGAAATGCTACTTCCTGACTCACAAGGGTGTTGTGAAAATTAATTAGTTCATGTTTACCAAGACCTACAAGTATCTCGGTGTATCCCTTGGCAGGTGTCATCCTTTATCCTGAAGGTTCCTTATAATGATAGCCACCACCAGCTGCTGCTTCTTGGAGTTGGAGAAAAAATGGCCCCAGAGCAGATTTTTAATTTTTACACATCCTTGAAATCTCTCCTTTTGCATACATTTTTTAATTTATACCACTTCCTCCCCATCTAATGCACAAAGCAAGGCAACATGAGTGTTGTTTAATAAATAAATATTCATTTATGTCATCCTTAAAGAAAAAGAAGGACAGTAAAACACAATGTCTCTGGAATGCCCCTTTCAGTTCCTGGGGACCTGGTCAAGTCAAGGGAACAGAGAGCAACCAGGCCAGAAGGTCTGGATGGTAGTATCTTGAAGGACATTGACTTTCTCTCATGTATGCCGGGAACTAGGACAAGTTAGTGTTATTTGTAGAAAACTAGTTTTTTGCACATATGCCAGGACAGCTGCTCCTTGGGGTGCTGGTCAGACTAGGAACAAAGGAAGTTAAGCAAGCTAATGCTGCTTAACTTCTATAGTCTAGCTTATACAATCCCTCTCTCTTTGGTAACTGGTGTGGAACTTGGGGCACTGTGGAAAGAATATATGTCCCTGGCTGACTACCACTGGATAAAATGCTGTGAGGGAGAAGTGATTTTTTTTTTTTTTCTGGAGCATCATTGTGAAGGAAAGGAGGTGACACTTGGTAAAGCACTGTGAGTGACAGAGGTGCTCCTGCCCAGCCAAAGCCAACGGACTCTGGTGAAGTCTCCTATCTAGCCCATTGCCACAGACTCTTCCCCATAAGCATTTCCTAATAAAACCCTATATCTCACTCCCCTATTTCTGGGTTCTAGATCTCTCAACAACCTATCTCTGTCCTAGAACAAATGGGCTGTGGGTCCTACACCATTGCTAAGCAGTTAGAAAGTTACTGCCCAAAACATGGTTCCTATGACTAGCCTCTTGGTATGTTTCCCAACACTGCCTCCACATCTTTTAATAGATTTCAATACATTTCAGTTTTTGCTCTTTTCTTCAGGATGACTTCATCCTCCCACTCTAAGAGTGAAGATGAGGCCCAATGACCCAGGTCACACACTGATTCACTAATAAAACAAGGAAGGATCTTGTTTCATCATTACTTTGCATTCCTGTTCAGTAGATCTTTCAAACTATATTGCACACAACCTCTAAAAATCAAAGTTAGTAAGAGAAGATTTTAAATGAGCCACCCCACTTGGCCTTTCTTTTTCCCTTGGTAGAGAATAAATGGAGAACTTTGTAACAATCCTGGCCCAACCACTGACTGTGTGATATTGGGGAAAATCAAATAACCTCTCAGTCTCACAGTCCCCATTACAAAAGGAAGGCAGAGGGATCTAGAGGTTTAAAGGAGACTTAAGAGACATTTCTACCAATTATACTGATTTATCTTGACTGGGAAAAAAAAAACCTATGATGCATTTTGAGATGGGGGAAATCTGAACACTGAATATAGAATAAAGACAGAATAGGAAATTACAACTAATTTTTTAGGCATGATAACAATATCACAGATTTGTTGTTTTAAAGTCCCTCTCTTCTAGTGATACACACAAAAATATCTACAGTTGACATAAGATGCTGTCTAGGATTTGCTTTAAAATAACACAGAAGGACTTCTAGTTATGAAACAATGTTATCAGACATGAATTGATAATTGTCAAAGCTAAAGTACGTGAAGGACTGGTAAACTATTCTCTTTAATTTTCTATGTTTAGATTTTAAAGAGTCAACATTGTGAGCAAAACATTATCTGTAGTCCTTTTAAAATCACAGTGAAAATATTAATTTGAGAATTACAAATAAAAGAATGTGGCTGTCATTTTTAGATTAATATAGATTTTAATTAATTAACTAATTAGTTGTTTTTTAAAAAAAATTGTAGCATGGGGATTAAACATAGGGTGTTCTACTACTATGTTACACCCATGACCCACTATCATTTTTTTGAGGCAGAGTCTTGCTAAATTGTCCAGGCTGTCCTTGAATTTGTAATTCTCCTGCTTCAGCCTCCTGAGTAACTGGGATTTCAGGCATGCATTATCATGCCCAGTTAATTTAAAAATTATTTTTGCTGATAATTATAAGTAATTATGACATAAAAATAATGTATTTTGACTAAGTCCACTGAGGGCATCAAATACATTGGACCAGCCATCAAATACAAGACATTTTTTTTATAATTTGTAAAATATCTATTTCCTCAATGGAGATTGACTTGTAGTTAAACATTGTTTAATAACAGTCTTAATAATCCATATATGCAAAACACAGCCAAACTATACTTCTCTGATAAAACTTTGAAAACAATGTTAACAACGAATAAAGCTGAGAATAGTTGCCGAATTTATGTAATTAGTTTTATTCTCTATTGTAATGGAAGTAAAAATAGATTTAATTTGCTTTAACAGAGTGTCCAAAATATATTAATATATTTAGTAGGTGAAAATCAATAGTAGTATGACTTGTATTAGACAAAATTATTTTATTATGTCCTATGGTCCTGAAATACCAGCAATATTTTTGTAAAATAATGGCAGCAACGTTCAAAGAAGCAAAATGATATGTGAGAAGATGATATGAAAGAGAAGCCCAATACTTCTTTGGTTTGGGTGAAAGTTTTTAATGAAACAGTCAGTAATGTGAATGCTTGCAAAAAGGTTTTCAAAAGTTGCTATTATGCTGGAAGTAAAAATTGACAGAAATAAAGAGAATGAGGGCAAGTATAGAAATCTCTCTGTAAAAAAATGAACTTATAGGGCTGGGATTGTGGCTCAGTGGTAGAGTGATTGCCTAGCATGTGTAAGACCCTGGGTTCAATCCTCAGCAATACACAAAGATAAAAAAATAAAATAAAGGGTATTGTGTCCATCTACAAACACACACACACACACACATAATATAAAATGAACTTTTAACTCTTGAATATTTGAAGAACCCAGCAAACATTAAGCTTAGTTATTTGGTTTTCTTAGTATGACTCCATTTCTTTGCTAGTAGTTATAGTATGTAGGAATGTCATTGGAAAATATCCTTCCTCAATAAATTTATTTACCTGCAAAAATCTACAGCCTCCTTCACCCTCTTCCCACTACCTCAATCCTTCCATAGTTCACCCTTTCTTTTGCTTCCCACTTTTCCTTGGAACCTCTAGCAAACATTAAGTAGCTTCCATGCTGTGGCTAAAACCACCTGGCATCCAAAGTGTTGTAGTTAATCTTTAAACAAGGTGGTATCAGCAGGGTCATGAGGGCTAGTTGAAGGAATAGATCATCTTCAAACTGTGACTTAAAATAGCCATGTCACACCTGAGCCTTCCAGTGATCACTCCCCTCCTCTTTCTCGGTGGATTTGAATTACCTGCCCTTCCATTGACCCACCCTGGTTCTCAGGTGACATTTCAGGAACCCTTGCCATTTGAGTCACCTGTTATTTTAGGACTGGGTTAGTAAAGAAGAGGAGGCAGATTCAGATGAGGGGCTATGAAATGGATTTTAGCATCTTTCTGTCTCCATTTTCAGTCTTTCTCAAGAACTCTTGGCATTCTTCCATTCCTATTTCTCCTAGGACCACATCTCTTAGGCAAGTAATAAAGATGCAGTACTAATATAGTAGTTAAGCCCATGGGCTCTGGGGCCAGACAAACTGTATTTATTTCCAGTAGCTTCCTGAAACTGTTCTTTTGAAGGTCACTGATTATCTTCTAATTGAAAAATCCAGTAAGTTTACTGTGAAACTTTTTTCTCTACTACTCTCTGTAGCTTATGTCACTGAGGACCATCTCTTCTTGCTTGATAATCTCTTCTGCATTGGCTTATGGCTACCATGTTATTTTGGCTTTTGACTGGGTCTTCTCAGTTCCTTTGTTAACCACTTCCACTCACGTTATTGCACTTAGGAATCCTCTCTTTCTGAAAACTCTCTTGTGGAGAGCTGATGCAGTTTGATAGCATTGTCTATCACTTCCATGCTCATACCTCCAAAGTTCATTAAATTTCCCTTCGGCTCAGATTCTCAACTCTCTTGCAAATAGGTATTTCCTTATGTATTTCCATCCATCACGTTTAATTTGGCAAAATTTGACTTAAATTGCCATATTGTCTCTCCTGGAATCTACTTTAGTTCTCTCCCCACTTCTTCTCACTAGCCTGCCAGCCTTTAAACTTCAGAGACAGCTCTTGTGAGTATAATGAAGAAGAAGTCAGTGACTGAATTTTATCAACTTTCTTTAAAATTTTCTCTAACTAAAGTACCTTGTCCCTCTGTGTTAGCTGTAGCCCTGACCCTTCTTCCTTTATCAATAGGTCATTAGCATAACACCTCTGCCACCTTCTCTTAAGTCTCTCTGTTCTTCCATTTTTTTTTCTCTTACAAGGATATTGCCAGCTCAAGAAACACCAGAGTAGTGCATTTTCCCTACAAGTCTAACACCCTTTCCTTGCTTCAATGCTTGCTGTAAGTTAACCCAACTCTACTATCTAGCAGCTTCCAGATATAAGTCCTCTGCTTTAATCAGCAACTCCTGAGCTTCTTCCAGGATCATGTCCACATGATCCTGCCTTGTTCAGCTGGTTCCCCTGCTTTAAAATGTTCTTTCCTTTACCCACCTAATTCCTAGCCATCCTTCAAGTCCAGGGCTCAACACTCCCATGAAACCCTGTAACTCTGGCAATTCAACACTTTCTCTCATTTCCACATCTGTAGCATTTCTGGCTCTTCCCCAGTGAAGCTCTAAATTAGGTATACTTCTTAGTATACTTCTCATTTTCCTCCAATGGGTTGTAACCTCCTTTAGGGCAATGAGTTAAGACAGTGGCAAAGCAGAACCATGGGCTCATGCTTGGGAAGCTACACTGGGACTTCAGAAGATTTCTTAGTTTTAAATCTGACAATAAACTTGTGCTATGGTTAATAAGTTTGATCATACAGTTAATTCATAAAAGTAAAAATGATTTATAATGCTATACATACTTCCATGCACAATTATTAGCTTATGTTTTTTTTTGTATGGTTAAAAGGACTTCAATTTTTCAGATGAGGAAACTGAAGTTTGGAGACTTCAGTAATAATTTTCTATAGTTTGCTTACAGACTCACAAGGCTGAATAAGGCAGAGCTCTTACTATACTACAAATTCATCTTCTTTTTTTTTCCAGGAAAATATAACCTAACCAATGTGTAAGGCAAAGAATAAATGATGAATCTACCCCAATTATTTATTGTTGACTATAGCAATGCCTCTAGCAGTGTATTGTATCTTCTGTTTAGTCTCAGTGTTCCCTTCCCAGTGAGAAGGACCAGCATCCATTCAGTTCTGCAACTCAGAAACCAGGGAATCACCTTCAATGCCACCCTTTCCCTCAACTTCCCATGTTCATTTCATCATCAAGTTTGTCTACTGTTCTTGTCTCCTGGTCTCTTAAATTTCTCCACTTCTCTTCTTAGCCCAAACTACAAGCATTTCCACCTCTTTAGGAGCCTCCTTGCATCTATTCTTATCCCCTCCAATTTGTATTCCAGTTAGAATAAGCTTTTCTGAATTTGAATCTGATCATGGCTCCCTGTCCCTGAACACACCCATGGCCTTTTTGGTGTTCCTATAATAAATCCTCAAATCCTTAATAAAACCTGCTCTTCATGGTCTGACATCATCTCACACCTTACTCTGTCTGCCCTACCATCGTCTGTCTAATCCACATGTACAGTATCTCAAACATCCTCACTTCCTCCTACAATAGGCCATTACTCTTGCCTGGAACACTCTTACCCTTAATCTTTACCTAATTAGTTCCCATTCACCCTTTATATCCTATTTAAATTACCATTTTCCCAAGAAATTATTCCATGGCCTTGACCAAATGAAATTTCCTTATGACATCCAATATTATAGCATCACGTATCTGATCTCCATCATTACATAGTTGGATTGTATATTTACTTCCGTGACTACTAGGGTATTTCTGGCTAATAACTCTCTCATTGACCTAAAAGGTCTTTGAGGCAGAGATACGTCTCATTTGCACCAAGATCCAGTACATAATTAAGCAGTTCAAAAGTATTTGCTTTATGAGTGGATAATTTGCTTCATGAATGAATAATTGCTACTGATGATTAATGGCCATTTCAGTTTGATTGGTGAATGGTTTGATGCTAATTAGTGGACAATGAACTTTGGTTTACTTTCACTACCACTGTGGCAAAAATACTGGGATCCTAACCTATGGTCACATGGTAAGTGAGTGGAGAAAGCGGCAATGTCCCATGGTCACAGTCATTCCCAACCATTATTTAGCACAGATTTTAAGTTGTCAACATTACATTTATTTATGTCAAAGAGCTACAAACTGAAATCCTCAATTCTGGCTGGTGGGCCACATAAACATTTAACATTTGAACACATTTCCAGACCACAAGGCAGTCAGCTTAACCTAAAACAAGAACATGCCATATTTAACATGTAGGAATTAAGAGTTGACAGAGTATAGATATGTTAACCTATGTTTGAGGAAAGTGCTCTGAGGCTGGCATGTTGTTCTAATGATCTTTGGCATGTGGCAGAGCATGATAAGAAGGGGGTCCAGCCTGGGTTACAACCATGCACATTTCTTTCTGAATTACTCAAAGGGCTTTGTTATAAGACAGTGTCACCTTTAAGACCATTGTGCAACATGAGCCTTGAGGGTAATGCAGTAAACAAACTGCATATTTTCAATACGGTAACAGAAGGTAAGAGGAGTAAATGAATGCTCATCAGATTTTTTCAAATATCATTTGAAAGGGTCAAAATTCTTGTGGGTATGTGCAAGAGACAATTAAAAGATAGATTAAAAGATGAGAAATAATTACTTTTCTTGAGTAAAAGACTCCAGGGTATAATGACTAGCTGGAGTAAATCTTAGAATGTCGCTTATTTGCAAAATGCGGCCGAGTAGCTGGGTAATAATTCATAGAATTCATAAAGACTTAAAAGACTGCTGCCTTAATGGAGTTTTTTTTTCTATTTTACTTATTAAGATCGCCTTAATAATTCATGCATGGCAATACCTTTAACGAGCAACAAAATCTCACGTATCTCATTTAAACTTGGCAAGTGTGCTGACAGTTAATATAGCCTCGTGCCTCTGAGCCAGCAATTGTAAAGCAGCCCTGGGCTGTTAGTAACTGAAACCATCACATTTATGATAATCCCAAGAAAAGTTAGGTCCAGATGAATGGTTGGATTTTATGGCCATTTGCTAAGAGATTTATTCATTCTTCATTTGTGGGGAGGCGACAGAACAATAATGAGACCAACCTATAACTCTTATTCCACATGCTGTGTTAGTTGCTTCTTTCTTAATGGCAGCAACTGATCACTATTTTCTTGGAGGGAACAGGAGTTTCTATCAAGATTTTTAAAGTTTTCCTATGATAAACACCTACTTTCGATGGTGAAAGAGTCATATTACACTATTCTACTAAGCAGTTAATCCTCTGCCTTACTCGAATAGAAGCATAAATGCACAGGTAATTTAGATTTGACTTCTTTACCAGCATTTACTAGGCAATTTTCTTAAGCCACGATCATTTCCCATAGACACAGTGAATGAAGCATTTACAACTGTCTTTCACAGAAGAGAATGCTCTGGGTGATGATTCTCAAGATATTGTTCAAAATAAAATTCCAAAAGCAGAAGCTAATGTTAACACAAAATTATTTGCTACATCCATTCATATGATAATGCTCACTACATTATGTCAGTATAACTGGCAAGTAGGCTCAATTTAAATCTATTTTGTGTTCAACTGACCTATTTAAATTATTTGTTCTTGGCATCTCTAAATTTGGTTGAAAAAGTTGGTTAATGGAGCCAATTTTTTCTTCTATAGGCCATTCTTTAAAAAATATTTTAAAAGTAAAGGCCTTGATTTTGGGAATATTCAGAATAATGTCACCACAAAAACAAGCTTATCTTATTTTTATTAAGATTGCCTTAATAGTTCATATATAGCAGTACCATAGACAGGTAACAAAACCTCATCTATCCCATTTAAACTTTCTGTGCTAAAATATGCCAATGGAAGGTGGGTCAGTTCATGCAGAAGCATCCCTACCTAGTGTAAGGCGGGAGAGGCAGAGTGATTCTGGTCCACTTGTTGAAAGTATCTGACACCAGGATCCTCTGCAGATGATAGCGATTGCATTCAACATTGGTAGGCAGACAGTCCCTCACCAGTGGGTGCCATGACAATCCAAGATCCACTGAGTACTCCAGTTCAATAGCTGCAACAGGAAACAGACCCAAGAACCATAGTCACTTATCACATTTCTATGTTTTACTTTCAATCAAATGTCAATTTGATTTTTCCCTATATTTGTGTTTCTTACTCTGAAATGTTTCCCCATCTTTTGTACATTATTTATTATGTACATTATTTATTATTTTTAAATTTCTATATTGAAATACTTTTGTCCATTATTTATTATCTTTAAATTTTTATATTGAAATACTTTTTATTTTAAGGAAATATGATCTAGTGAAAAAAGTAAATTTTGCTGAATCCTCCTTTATAATGAGAAACTTTCAGAGCGATTACAGCAAAATTATTGCTTCATAGCTATACATGTTATATATTTACAATTTAATATCATACTAGTAACATAAATTATATAAATGCATTAAGTGCTATATAATTTATAACTAAATTAATGTATAATGTTCATTTAATTATTAACACACAGAGAATATATTAATTATATATTTTAATGATCAGTCTTTAAACAGTTAAAAAAACTGAGCAGGCTTCTCAAATTTTGACCTTCCTACAGGAATTCTGAATGTCAATTTTGCTGGCGATTTAAAATTCATGACTATACAAGTACATATAAAAATCATATTGCTCACTTACTGGACTTTAACTTTTTGAGTCAGAATGTACCTATTGAATACAAAATTCAATAATATTTCAGAAACTCACAATTCACCTATGTATCACACATGGACTTATCAGAGGTTCTGAATGGTCCTAGAGCAGAGGTAGCCACAGATGTTTGGCCCTGTCTGGAGATGGATGACTTACCATAGCAAGAGTCTGTGACTGAGCAGGAGGCAGCAAAATCTATCTGTAGGAATGAATCCTCATTCACAGCAATGTCTGTGGTGACCACATAACGGGTGCTGGCCTTTTCAATGAAGACCAGGGCATCACCTGTAGAGCCACACACGGGCATCTTGGTGCCCCCTGGGTGGAGCAGCCATTTTCTACTATCCAGAGTTGTGAAATCATCCTCCAAGACTGTATTACCAGAAATATTTCCTCCAATAAGAATCTAAAATAGAGTTAAAAAAAATAAAAGCAACACCCTAAATTCTCAATTTGGCTTTAAGGTACGGGAAAGTTCAGTCTTTTTGTTTGTTTGTTTTGATCTGCCAGTCTGTTCAGAGCTGGCACTATATAGCTAGCATAATGTTAGGGGGCCTTTCAGAATGCTCTTGTTTATGTGGTCTGCTTGCCCATCTGGCAAGAAGCTAGAGAAAACAAATCAAAGGATTGACAAAACCATTCACAGCATTCACTGGCCAAACTGTGCCTTTGGAAACTATATGTACCCAAGCTGGGAAAGCAAACTTTGGCTTACGTGTGATTATTTTCTATGTAAAATTTCTATTTAAGGACACTTGTACCCTGAGGCATTTCAGTTCCAATTCATTCAATGGACTCTACTGTTTGTTCACAGGTACTTTTTCTCTTCTATTATGTATGAAGTTCCTTTAGGGTAGTCCATAAAGACGTTGAGCAGATTTATTCCTCTTTTTTTCTTTAAAGGCCAGGAAAGAAGATTTGAAAATGGCTGACTTTCTGTGGCACCAATGCCAGTTTTGCACATTTTCCTTTCAGGGAATTATAACCTTGTATCAGGCTTGATAAAGTTTCTGGATCCATATGGCAGCATTCTTTATGAGCAGGATCTAGGCCTTCTGTTGCATGGTTTATTTTCATGGGCTTACGCAACTGAAGGACCAGTGAATGAAAGGAAGCTAAAGCCCTTATCTAATCTAGCTGTGTGTCCTTAGGCAAGTCACTAAATTAGCCTGGACTTCCTATACTGAGTAAGGGGATTGGACTAAATGCTTTCTAAGGCCATGTTCAGTTCAAGTGACAAAAATTAAAATAGTTAATCCTGAAGGGACTGACCTGATCGATAACCCAGGGGCTGTAGAAGTGCCCATTTTCAGATGGCTGCCACCAGCGGAGGCGAGTAGAGCCAGAACGGGCTTTCAAAGGTATCTCCAGGGCAATGTACCTGCCCACGTTGCTGGAGTTGCTGAAAAGAAACTCTTGAAGGAGACTCCAGGTGAGGCCACCATTGAGAGAATACTGTAGAAGCACAGGTTGGCTCCTAGGGTCTGGAACACCTTTACCACATCCCAGTCTCATGAAGAACTGCACAAATCTGACATTAGTAAACTTTACTGTAGACTTTTACTTCAATGAGGAATCCATATTATAACAGAATACAAGCACCAAGGATAATGTGGGGGAATGAATGGCTTTAAGGAATGATGATTTAATGAATGTCCAAAGCAATCACTTCAAAGCCTGATTTTGCTTTTTAATGTGAAAGGGAGTTAATTAAATGTGAAGTGTGAAAAATGGCAATTCTGTGCCCATATTTGGATCTCAAATCTCTCCTCAGAGGAGAATCTGAGGGAAGTGAGCATTCTTTGCACCCTTTGGCTACTCCATAAGATGATGGGAGGGATCCAAAGGCTGTTCTAATTTGGGAGTGTGTAGTTATCTACTTAAGATAAATTGGATTCTAGTCCTTAGTATTTGAAACTAGAAGAATGGAATTAATAGAGATTATGCCACGTTATCAGCAAAATCAATTCTCAGGTTTCACCAGTACTTTTACAGATCTCGTATCGCTGGTTTTGGGAGACACATTTAAATTCATCAGTTGTAGCACCTCTTTGCAAAAGGCCAGGCAGTTTTTGGAAGAGGTGTGTCAAGCCTGGACCTCTTTTCTGTCTTTTGTGCCAGAGGCAGGGAAGCATGGGTGTGGGTGGTTGGTGGTAGTGGGCTGAGCCAGCCTCTGTCTGTTGCTGGGTCCGGGGATGGATGATGCTGGCCGCTGAGAACTGTGGCAGCCAGCCAGTGGCAGCTTTCCTAGCTGGCAGGGAGGTGGACAGAGCAGTAGCAAGCAGCTGGGGTGCCAGTGAAAACGAGCTCACATGTTATCTTTGGCAGACAAGCTGCTGGTGCCTGGTCTGGACACTACGATAGTTGGTAATGCAGAATAAATTTCATGTAGAACTCAACATACATACCTAATAACGTATGCATGCCAAACACGAGAAATATAATGGGGCTCATAATAAATGTTATCAGTACCATATAAAAAAAATTCATTCCTCATGATTTCCCCACCTTCCATTTATTTGTCTCATGACCCTGGAAAAATTGGGATCTTACATGAAGCATTGTCAGGTCAATATATGCAAATCCTACACAGCATGCTACTGAGATGAGCTATATTATGAAGCTTTTAACATTGGATTAAAGAAAACATACGTGGCTAGTGCCTAGTGATAGTTACACTCATAAAAACATTAATTATTTACAGAGAAAAATTTTCAGAATATTGTCTACTTATATTAGGAATATGTTTATATTAATTTAGAGATAAAATAACTACCAAGTTGTTGGTAGTTAAGAAAAAGCATATCAGAATTACTTATTTGAAAAAACTAGTAACTTCTAAATTAGAGAAATTAGCTTCTAGTGAAAAATCTAAAGTAAAATGTATCAAGTTAAACTATATATATTAAAATGGAATAAATATAATTAAAGTCTTACTTTCTATAACTGCAAAATTATTATATCACAGATAGAACTATATTTTCTATGAAGTGTGATAAAATGTATGATCAATAAAGGTTTAGATGGAAGAGGCAATGAATATGTAAGACATATCTTAAGATACTTTGAAATATTTCGAAAACTAAAAACACGATTTCTTTGTTCACTTGCAAAAATAGGTCAGGGTTCCATTTTATACATGTTAAATTGTCTTTCTTAAGTTTTTGGCTCATCAAATGATCAAGGGATACACATCTTGACAGGACATAATCCTCTGAGCCAGTTTAAAATGTTTGTTTCTGAGTGACTGTGCTCAATTTAGAAAATGACTTCTTAGAATGTGTGAGTGAATCATTGGAAAGATGCTTATAGAGAATAAGGTCATGCCTCAAATGTTCTTAAATAAAATTGCTAGTGGAGATAAAATTAACCGTGAATAATTTAAGGACGTATTGCATTTCAACTAAGCTCTTTGCTACGTGTGTTATAATAAATGTATATAATTTCTGCATAGTCCAAGTACTAATGAAAAGTGTGTAGAATGTGGATAAAGAAGATGCAATATCATCTTCTTGAAGTTAAAGTAAATCAAACATTGTCATTTGCCAGTCTCAAACTTACAAAAGAATAGATATTAGCTTTTGTCTGTTTAGCTGTGCTTCATTTCTGATGTGCCTATTGAACTAATCTTTCAGTGTTGACTGGAAATGATATGAACTGTGTCTTAATGGAGGCTCCCACCAGGAAGAAGTCCAGCATCTCTAAGGGAAGGCCTTGTCCTTGAGATCTCTCTGCTTCTTTCCGTTTTGATTAGGTCCATTATCATACATTACAATGCAGTCTTCCAATGATTACCTAGCGTGAGATAAATCCAGGTCCCGAGTCATCAACATGCGCAAGCCATCCTCATTGAAGAAGAGGTTGTTTCCACTGGAAAGGATTCCACACTTCCGGGATGGCTTTCCACCACTCATTAATAAGAATCTATCAGATTCCAGTTGACCTGAAAAAAGTGGGAAATGTAGTTTACCCATGAACCCCAAGGATAATTATTCTATTTTAAAAGGAATATAGTAAATACATTTTGTACTTTTTGTTTTATTTTTTTCAGTGCTGGAGATTGAGCCTGGGGTCTTGGGCTTGTAGGCAAGTGCTCTACCACTGAGCTACACTGCCAGCACCACCATATAGTTTTTAAATATAAAGTCATAAATATTAAAGTGTATTTTGGGAGAAGGCTCCTTTTCAACGTATTAGTTTATTTGAATTGTTTAGCCTGGGCTAGTATAATCTAAGAGCCCACATGATAGAAGGAAATGTCTTTCCTTGAGGATTAATAGTCCAGCCAGATGGGTCCCTCTTTTTTATTATTCCACACTGAAAAAGAGAGAGAGAGAGAGAGAGAGAGAGAGAGAGAGAGAGTATGTGGGCCCAAAGTGAGGGAGGACATATAAGCTTTCCACCAGTCTTTCTACTGTGTCCTTTCTAATGTGAGGATAGTATTAGACAGGGATAACAAAATATTTTATTTATTTATTTATTTATGTTTAATTTTTAGTTGTCGTTGGACACAATACCTTTTATTTTATTTATTTATTTTCATGTGAGATAGGGTCTCACTAAGTTGCCCACGCTGGCCTTGAACCTGCAATCTTCCTGCCTAATGCTCACAAGTTGCTGAGATCACAGCATGCGTGTATCACTGTGCCTGGCCTAAATAAGGCTTTAACAGTCAGCTTTCAACTCTATTCAGATATTCATCTTAGATCTTTTATATTTTTGTTGTAAAATATGCAAAGCATTAAGTTTACCATTTTAACCATTGTACAGTGAAAAATTCAGTGACATTGAGTATGTTATTTGTGTGGTGCAATCATCACTGCTAATGGTTCAAGTTTCTCATAGCCCCAAAAGGAAATCTGTACACATTAAGCAGTCACTCCCCATTTTCCCACCTCCACCCACTGGAAACCACTAATTTTTCTCTGTTTCTATGGATTTACATATTTTGGATATTTCATATATATGAAATATATACCGTGTGGCCTTTTGTGCTGGCTTCTATCACTTAGCATGTTTTCAAAGTTCATTCATTCATGATTTAAAATGTATTCATATTTAATTCCTTTTTATGGCAGTATAATGTTCTATTGTTTATATCTAAATCTAGTTTTAATATGTACTGTAAAACCATAGATATATAGTTTTAAAGAAAATTTGGGAAAAACAAAGAAAAATTTTAAATTTCATTATCTTAACATAGATAGCTATGACATAAGACTTTCTCTTAGAAAATGTTTATCCATAGCTTGGCCATAGTGCATCTACAATCTAAATGCTTTTATATAATCATTACATCATGTACATTTTTCTACTTTGTGACATTATCTTCATATATAATGATGCTGGATTTAGAGGTGTAAAAGCAAGTTCCAAAAAGCAATGAGAGGTTCTTTAGTGAGTTATTGAAAAAGCAATGAAAGGAAGTTAGAGTTATGATAAATCATTTCTTCCATCCAAGAAGACTAACTTTCTGGAGATATTTTCTAAAATTTTCATTAATCAGAAGTTACATGTGACATAAAGAGTGGTAAAAATAGCCTTAGTTTTTTCTCTATAAAGGTCCTGTTCTCTCTTGTTGACGATTATTTCAAAAGTGAAACCCTAAAAAAATTCAGAACTAAATGAATTCTTCAGTGTTTACAATTATTTTGATAAAACTGATACTTGAGAGAACTTAATACTTAATTCTATATCACAAATTGTGTTCAATTTATAAGTTTTTTTATAAAGTTACACAGAATTTATGAAAAGACTACCTTCAAAATCATCCTTAAGAAAATCAGGATTTTTGGTGCTTATTTTGCAGGTTGGACCTGAGTAGCCAGGATCACATATACACTTGGTTCCATTGACACAGCTCCCATGTCCATTACACATCTCTTCACATTGGGGACCAATGTAGACATTATCAATGGCCCATGTCACTGGCTGAGAGCCTGCAGGGTAAAATCCCTGATACCATCTGAAGCGTACAGATCTGGAAAAGAGGTACAAGTCTTTAAAAAATGAATCAACAGAACAATACACCTTTAGAGTAAGCACATCTGATCAATAAGCAATGGGAAGTTACTACCTGTGTACCACAATCAAAAAGCAGAAAACATAATCTGCCATTTCAGGAACAAAACTACAGTCTCCAATCTCCAGAATTTTGTCAATAAGTTTCTTGCTTCCGCAAGCCCCTTGCAATTCTATCAATATGTAAAAATTCCACCACCTGACCTGCCCACCTTTTTCAATATTTCATACCTAAATGAAGGTTCCATCTCTATTATATATACCCTGCATAACAAACCTTTTAATTTTTCAAATTGAGGTAAACTTCATATAGCATAAAATTAACCACTAACCATTTAAAGTATACAGTTCAGCAGCATTTACACATTCACTGTATTGTCTCTATCTAGTTACGAGATATTTTCATCACCTCTAAAAGAAACCCCCTTTGCCCACTCAGCCCCTGACAAACCACTAATCTGCTTTCTGTTTCTGGGGGTTTCCTGTTTTGGACATTTCATAGAAATGGAATATATGTGACTTTTGTGTCCAGTTTCATTCATTTAGCATCATGATTTTAAGGTTCATCCACATTAGCAAAAATCAAAATTTCATTCCTTTTTATGAATGAATAATATTCCACTATATCAATATACCATTTTTTTTCATTCATCAATTGATGAACACTTGGTGGTTTCCACCTTTTGGCTACCGTAAATAGTGATGGTATGAACATTTGTATATAGTACAATATTTGCTTAAATTAGTGTTTTGAATTCTTTTGGGTAGAATGGTAGTGTAATTGTTGGGTCTTATGATCTATGACTAAACTTTTTATTTCTCATGATCCCTTCCATAGTTTTGATGGAATTTCCATTATTATAGTTATCATAGCTGGAGTTATTTCAAAGTGTGATAATTTCCTCACTTGTAGAAACTTGTAGAAGTCAATGTCCATGTTTCCCTTTTCACATTTTTCCATGGTGCCCATTTCTATTTTTCATACACGGTAGATACTCAGTAAATTTTTAAGAGAAAAAGCAAGAAATCACCTATATTTTTAGTTTGTAATTTCTTAATTTTTAAAAAACTCAAAGATAAATAAATGAACTGTCTTATGTTAATGATGATAAATTAGCTCCTTGGAAATAATCTACATATTTAGGTAGCAGTCTAGAAATAGTTTAGTATATTTTATCATATATAAAACTCAGTTCAAAGAAGATGGATTTATTTTAGAGAGGGCAGGATATAGAGATGGCATGTACACATACTTTTGTGCATTTAGAATCTGCCCAATTTCCTGTTATTATAGAAACTGAATTCTTAATAATTTTTTATTATTTGAGAAACAAAACTCAGAAGTCAAATACTAGAGTTGGGGATGGATGGTTGAGAGGGAAATGTATTTGTGAAGCTTCTAAAATTTAGAAAATAGCAAAGGAGATGGAGTCAAGTTCTTACACATAAATTTAACTCTCATTCCTTGTTTATATCAAGACTCCAACTATACTAAGCTGCCCCCAAAATGCCAGTTCCTAATTAAACTTATTTTCAAATACTTGCCAGAGTTTAGTCTTGGCAAGAAGCACTTCTTACCTTTTGAACTTCCAGACTGCTGAGCTGAGGGAAATGGCTGGAGTTTTCCTTTGAACAAAAGCCTACATGGATTTTTTTGAACTTCTTATTTATTCAAATGTTCTGAATACAAATGAACCACCTTGGTTGGATATTTATTATTGTTCACCTGCCTTGACAGAAACTGCAGGCGTTATGATAAATGGTATGAAGGGTATGGTTTCGCTGTGGTTCCCTTCTGCCAAAATCTTATTTTGAAAATCCCTCATTCTCCTTGGTGAATGTCAGCACCTGTCCTCCTAAACCAGTGTTACTGAAAGGATCTGTTTTCTAAACATAAACTTAACATTTCAAGCACACAGCGCTGCCTCCATTAAATAGGGTTTTTGGTGGACTCATTATGAAACTGCATAAAGCAAAAACAATTAGGAAGTTTAAAGACAAAAGATTCTAGACTAAAAGGACACAAAGGTGATGTGAATAAAATCAGATGGAAACTCAATACTTGGCTTTTGAATATAAATGGGCAGTATGCAGAGGCAAAATATGAAACATTTGCCACCTGAAAATATTTGATATATTTTTTTTTTTTTTTTTGTGTGTGTGTGTGTGTGTCTTTCTCTAGTGTCCAAAAAGTCACAGGGGTAATTTCAATGTAGATTTTATATATTTTTAGCAGCTAGCACTTGAGCCATTACTATGTGCCATGTTGAATACAAACCAAGAAATGGTTCACTGAGTTGGAGAAAATTTAACTTTTGCCTTCCAGCAATTCATGCCTGTGTGCATTTTAAAAACAGTGCTAATTCCTTCCCTGAAACAAGGACTAGACAACAAATTTTTCCCCTCACAGAAATGGCTGAAGGCAGTTTGAAAGGTAGGTTTATACCACTCTGAGAATGGGCATGCCTCCTTAACCCATTTAATTTCTTCTCATAGAAATAAAACAACACAGACTACAAAGGACATGACAGTGTAAATTCTGTACACAATAACGTAGGATTGTAAGTGGATTTTTATCAGTGGGTGAAAATTTAGATGTCTGCATTTCTCTTGTTCAAATTTCCAAAATTATATTGCCTTTGTTTACAAGTCAGCAAAGCAAAGCAGCATCACCAGCTGCCAAGTGTGGTGGTCTCCATGACGTGCACATTGTCCTGGTGTGGGCATCTTTACTCGGGGGCTCTCACTGGCAGATCTTTTTGACCATATTTCAAAACCTTCAGACAGCATTGCCATTAATTCCATATTGGGAACTTGCTGAAGCAAGTCTCAGTTAAACAATCTAAAATCATGGCCTACCACCTATCTTGAAGGGGTTTTTTCTACCTTATAATTCTTAGCTGGGCAATTGGAGAAAACCAAGGTCCACGAAAGGGAAAACTTGGCACTTCTAGCAATATAGTGATGGAGTTTGATGGGATGTTCTAGTCGTAGGTGTGTGTCTGTGTGTGTCTGTTTAAGAGACAAAAGAACATAAACTGGACGACTGACAAACAACAGAACTTATTTCTTACAGTTCTGGTGGTTGGAAGTTCAAGATCAAGAAGCAAGAACATTGTGTCTGGTAAGGGCTTCCTCTGGGGTTCACAGATAAGGTAAGGTAACTGTCTGGAACTTCTTTTACAGGACAGTAATCCCACTCATGAAAGCTCTACCCTCATGACCTAATCACCTCCCCCAAAGACCCCGCTTTCTAATACCATTACTTTAGGGGTCCAGATTTCAACGGATGAATTCTGGGGTGGGGTAGAACATGAACGATCATACTCAGTACTGACTGCCTATGTGACTGGATAGCCAGGCTTTTCCCCCTGACTACCCTGCCCACGGGCATGGTCTTTTGGAAGTTTTGCTTCTGCTTCAACACTTGGATTTCTGGCCAAAGATTGGTTCAGATTTTTAGGAAACCTGCAATTGAGAGCCCTAGAAAATTAAGAGTTGTGGTTCGCTGAGTGATGCTAATATTAGCATGTTAAAAAATGAGGATCACATTTTGTTGCTGAAGTCCTCACACTTGCTGAATGGAGTCTGTGTAATTTCTTAATATCTTTCCAATAAATTCTTCAACAATTTTAGAATAATTTTTATATTTCTTGAAATAAACTATCTTTAATACAACTGGTTTTGGATAAAAAGTTTTTCCAGAGCTATTTTCCCCTTCCTACTTCTTCTGTAGACAAGCTGTAAGAATCAAGAGGAGCTTTCGGTTGCACAGACTAAATTATCAGCTCTACTCAGGAATTCTCTCCAGAGACTCTACTTGCCTCATCTGGATATCATTTCCAAGGAACTAGGGGGACATTTTGGTTAGTAGTATTTATCTTTTTAAAATTAGCTGGATTTTCTATTAAAATAATGTCTCATGTAACATCAAGGATTAGTAAGTGACATTAGGTGACAACAGAAAACATTTAAGTCCTTAGCAGTCAAATTATGAAACTTATGCTGTTGATGATGAGGAAGGAAATGGATTTATGTTCAAAGAAGACACAGACTTTGGAAAATTCACTTTCATTCTTTTGGAAAAGTACTAAGTATTAGTAGTAGTTTTGTTTGAATACCCAAGAATTCTAATTATGCTCAATTTCACATCAGAAATATAAATCTATTCCCATTTTGAAAGTAGTATAGTACTACTTTCTTCTTCTTTACATACTCTGAAATAATAAATTCCTTATTCGGAAAGTACAGACAGAAATTCTGAGGCAGGCTGCTTTGTTGACTTCCTCCCTTTGTTCACTTATACTATTAGCTTTATTTTTGGAACTATATTCTTTATTTCATTTTTATTATGGTTGAAGTCCTTTATCTCCAGGACTTTCAACAGAAAAGTCAAAGAATGCTGGGTTGAAAAAGTAGAAATGCCTGAGGGAAAAGTGCTAATGATTTTTTTTTTTTTTTTTTTTAGTGAGACACCAGGAATGTGTTTGGGCTTCCATCCTCCATATGTTCCCACTTCCTGCATGAGAGACACAGGAAGATGTTTGAATGATTTATATAGTGAGGTGGGGTCACAGGTACAGTCCACAGAGTGCTCTTAAATCTACCTTCAAACTGTAAGTTAGCAGCTGTATCAACTCTCTGTCCTATGCTTTAAATACCTATCCATCTGGTTCAGGTGAGAACTGAGAAAGAAGAGGAAGGTGGAATTTTTCCCTGATAGAGTAGCAAGTCAACGATGACTTCAGGAACAAACTGTCAAATGCGACAGTTTCCATCTTGAAAGGTATGACTACTTTCTTTTGCAAAATACTTGAGAGAATAAAAATTCTTCATTCTGGAGGAATGAAGACAGAAATTCTGAGCCAGGCTCAGAATCAAAGTGGTGCCAAGCAGCAGGTCCTCACCCGCAAAGGTGCAGCTTCCCGAAGTGCACGACCTCCCTCCTCCAGCCCTGGGTGGTCCCCGCGTAGTAGGTGCTGCTAGGGTGGTGCTCAGTGGAGCATAAGGAGCTGACGTGGCTGCTGCTGTGGTAGCAGAGAGGAAGCAGCAGGTGCCAAGTGGCCCCAAAGTCCCTTGAAAATTCCAGTCTGACTGGATCAGTAGATGAGCTATCAGTGGAGCATCCAACATTGATCTTGGGATAAAAGAAAAAAAATGATACAAATTATCTCAGAGCGACAAGCCTTGAAATGATTCACCACTTCATTATTTTCCAGAGAGTCCATTTTCCTGGGAGCTGTCTCACTGAAATATTTAACACTGTAAGATTCTGTTTTGCCTGAGCAATATCATATATTTCCTTTAAATTACATTTTTTTTTCATAAAGAACCTCAAAAGACCTCATGAAAAATTTATTTTCCCTCATTTTATGAGAAACCAGGAAGTGGATAAGGCAAAAGGCTGGGAGAATTCCAAATTTTACCTTTTGCCTATTTTCATCACCAAACCAAGCAATTTGTAATAAAAAGAGTTGTTTCCCTAATCCTGTCAGCTTCTCCCCCTAGTCTGCTAGGGAAGAATGCTTTCTGTTTTTCCTCTTCTGATACCTTCTAAGAAATCCCAGAAGTTATACATATGGAGCGTCTTCAACAATATTCAATATCAAAACAAAATAGAATACAATAGATATTATTTCCCTGGCACAAGGAAAGAGTTTTTTTTTCCTCCTTAGGTGTATGTATTTAAGGTGGACAGGGTGCTGTTTTGATATAATATACCCAGTGAAATGACCAATAGAGTTAAGCAAATTAACCTGACTATTGCTTCCATGGTTACCCTTTTTATTTTTAATTAAAAAAAATTTTAAATATATTTTTTATAACTTCATTCATTAATTAATTCATTCATTTTTATGTGGTGCTGAGGATCAAAGCCAGTGCCTTACCCATGCTAGGCAAGTGCTCTACCACTGAGCTATAACCCTAGTCCTCCACAGTTACCTTTTGATGTGTATTGGGATGTGTGTGGGGGGTAAGAACAGCTAAAATCCACCCTCTTACCAAAATTCAGTACACTTTACAAAAATATTATTTTTGTAACTATAATCCTCATGCTGTACACTAGGTCTCTAGTTTATTAATCCTACATAACTGTAAGTTTGTATCCTTTGACCTACTCCCATTTCCTTCTCATCTGACTCCTGATAACCTGCTTCTATGTAAAGACCTTTATACCATGAGAGAAACAACTACTTCATCCCCTGAACCAAGGCTTTCAAGGGAAATAAGCTAAAACTTACATGCATGTGATTCTTCCTGTGAAAACACCCCTTCAGATTGGGATGAACATGTTCTATCATGCCATCACAGCCATTGGTTAATGATATGCAGTGTGTATGTGCACATATGTTTACTCTTTTTCCCTTATGATGAGTAAACTACTGGTTTTTGATAAACTTTTCAACTATAGGTACTTGCTTCTACTTTGAATTCATTAGTAACAACTCTTAAAAGAGACAAAGGTATGACCTTTTAATTAGCATTTAAAGCATAATAGTAGAAAATATAGCAAAGTTTACAAAATAATTTCTCCACTATCATTTGGTTTTTAACTTCTGAGATTGTAACCAATAACTCTAATGTAGAGAATACAGACAGAAAGTCTAAAATATTCAAAACTGTGATGACACAATTAGGCACTATTTTAAATAAGTCTGCTGATTGGTTGGTACAGACCTCAGCTATGAAATTCTGTTATAATGTACCTTTGTTTCTGTGGATTTTATCCAAGATTTTGAAATATGTAAAGGTTTTTATTTAATTGTTAATCTGTTTTCTTGACAAACATAAGGAGTATAAAAATATTAATAAAATACACAGCAAATTTCTTTAAGCTGATGAAACAGTGCAGTATTGTTTTATCTGTAAAATCCATATTAGTGTGATGATATATATATATATATATATATATATATATATATATATATATATATATATATAGAGAGAGAGAGAGAGAGAGAGAGAGAGAGAGAGAGAGATTGATTTGGGTCCTAAGAAATATAAAATTTCACATGGAAAATGAATATAATAATATCAGAATATGATCCTTTTCATTTTTATAATAGTCAAAATAATTTATTTCAACAATTTATTGTAGTAGGTGGGGACACTATGTCATCAATAAAAGACAGAAACTCAGAAATAAATGTTAGTATGACATTATTAGCTCTGCTAATAAAAGTGAATTATTACTCCAAAATCTCTTATGCCCTTGCACAAAAATGGAAGTCATAATGCATGAAATTATCTGAATTTTCCCTCTACTTTTGTAGCTTTTGTTCAAGATAAAACAAAAAATATTTTCCCATTTTTTTATTGCTGCATTTTAGGGGGATTAGTTGTTACATATTTGTACATGCACACAATATAACAATATAATTTGGCTGATATTATTCCCCAGTATTTCTACTTTCCCTCCCCTGCTCCCTGCTTCTGGTCCCTTTCCTTTATTCTACTGATCTTCCTTTGATTTTCATGAGATCCCTCCATCTCCTTTCTTTTCCTCTTTACTCTCCACGTGAGAGAAAACATATGACCCTTGACCTCTGAGTTTGGCTTATTTTACTTAACATAATATTCTCAAATTCCATCTAAAAGTTTTAAGTATTCCTGATAGAATCAAGTTAAATACCTCAAATTGTATTATGGTGTTCTCATTCACATTGAGGTCACGGGTGGTAATTGAGTGTTCACCGACTTCATTGGAAACGAACACCATCGCTGAATCTTCCTCACTGTTATTCAACAAATAAACAAACAAAGCACAACAAGGAATCCACTTAGGTAAGAATTCATCAGGATTTGTATAGAGCCGTAGTTTTATTTTTACCTTCTCAATTAAATACTTACGGTGCTCCCTTTGAAGAATAGGGGCAATAAAGACCAATGTTACCGCCAGGATAGAAAAACCAGTTGTCTTCTCTGGGCCCAAAGTCAAATGTATCCAGAAGCATCACAGGGTTGTTCAGATTATTTCCATCAATAATAAAGTCATCAACAATCCAGATCTCTTCTTTCTTACCTAAGGCATTTTTAGATAAAAGCAAGTTTTTCCAAAGATGAAAATCAGATGGACATTTTTGCTCATTGGAAGAAAGTAAAGGACAGAAAGAACTCAGTAACAATAGGTCAAACATACGCCTTCTAGACAAAACCCACAAACGATATGACAGCGTGTTCACAGTGATCAAAGTGTGAAGAAATTTAAGCTTGCAACCATAATAAATTGACACGGCACAGAAATGCCTCGCTAATTTCAGAAAGCGTTGACAAATGGCTTGTGGGAGTGTGCTGTCCTTCCAGTTACAGTAGCATTACGCAGGGTGGGGTCTGAGTCGTTTGTGGTTTGGGGAAATCTGTAAGATGTCTGGTCTGTGGAGAGGGGCAGTCGGACTCAGAACCAGGTATAGTAACTAGTCTACTCAAGGAGCCACTTGTGACTGGGTCAAACCATGACTTAGCACCAGGATTCATTTAGGTGGAAGGACTATGGCCCTTAAAACACTGCCCAGGTAGATAAATAAATAAACAATTAAATGCAGTTAACACAAAGGAAAAATACTCTAATATATAATGCTTAATTTTTCCTTAATGGTTTTCAAAATCTCCAAAGCTTATTTAAAGATATTCGGGAATATATAGAGAACTAGTGAGTCATACGATTTGACTCAGTGACGTAGGCCAGGTGTTTAAGGAACATGCCGCAGGGCTGATGAGAAGGCAAAACCCAGGCTGCTTTTACAAAGCACTGTCTGGACTGAATTTGAAGCAAGCTGATAAAACCAGGCCAAGTAGAAATGTCAAGATTCCTTCTAGCTGGCTTCTTCCTACATTTAGTACAATTCTCACAAAATATAAAAAAGGGTCTATAAAAGAAGCCTGCAGAATTAACGTAATACTTTAAATGAAATGTGTTGAATTTACTCTAATGCTTTCTTTTGTTTCCTTGTTTTGGAAGTGGCTGGTAATACAATTAAAAACAAAAACCCTGTGAGCATTCCGAACATAGTATGGAGACAGCAAGCCTCTGGATTTTGAACTGGTTATATTCATTTTTTGTATTTTTATTTGTTGATTATACAGGAGATACACATACATACACACACACACACACACTCACACACATATATACACACAAGACATCTATATCTACCTGTAGACCTATATATACATAAATAATCATATATAATATCATATATATTTATGATAATTAATTTAGATGAAAATCCATCATAATTTTATATATTTTTTCAAAATAAGCTAAAATTTTATGTCTTAATAAAGGAGATATTCATACTTTAGAGATGGAAGTACTTCTTTCTTCTTCATTTCTGTATTATCTCTGCAAAGAATTCTGCTTAATGTGGTATCTCTGTGCTTATTTGGGCAATTACAACATACATGATTTAGTAAATTCTGGTTCTTTGTAATCAACAGTTAATAGAAATATTGGAAGCAATAAAACATTACACATTACAATCATTTTTTGTAACCATTTGAAAATGCCATTAAATTATACATTCACTTTAACTTATCACTGAAGCAAGTGTATGTGGCAAGATATTCTACTGGGCACATGAACTGCTTTGTCTAAGTGCGTTTCCCTTGGCCATGGTGTTTTGCTATCATGTTCTATTTCACTAAGGAAATGCCACACTCAGAACCATTCCTAAATGAATTCAACAAAAATGTACTTACAACTAATGAGTGCCTAATGATAATGCTGGATGTTTTAAAAAGAATATTAGCTCTGTGTCAGGATTCAGCTGTATTTAACCATCAAGAGAGCTTACTAGTCAAGTGTGCAGAGGTGATAAAGATACATAAAGTTAAGTATTCATTGAGACAGGTCAAAAGTGAGGCATGTAGCACACGTGTGCTGTGGACAGCTAAGTCCCTGGGTTGACACTCTCTCCACTCCTGAGAAATAAGTATATTAACATTCCAATGGCAATTTTGATCACAGAAATACACATGCATTTTTACCATTATTATAAGGTTGCCAAAGTCTGAATCTTGTAGCATTGGTTTGGGCACCGTATGGCAAGGGAACATTAATGAAAAGTATATTGGTCGTTTGAGGGAAGTAAAATTCATCCATCAGGTGCCAAGTGATTCCTCCATTGATAGAAAATTGTAGCAAAACAGAGTGAGACCTCTCTGGGGTACCTAGGAAGAAATTAACAAAGGCATAACATGTATTGTGATAAAAATGGGGAAATAGTATGTTTGTAGCTATTCTTCTAGCATCAATGCATGAGCTGGTTTATGTTTACATAGAGGTTTTATAGTTCAAATGCTTCAAAGGTATATGAAAGTGATGACAGGCTGAGTTTTTTTTATACAAATGTATCTTAAAAAAATACACATCAAATCTGGGATTTACATACAATACCTCCCTTTGTCTTTTAGCTATGTGCCCACACACTTCTCATTTAGGAAATGTTACATTGAAAATTTTTTATTTTACTGGCATGGTAATTTTACAAGGCTCAAACATTTAAATCTTGAGGTACAAACAAAAAACTACTTGAAAATTTATTATATCCACAATGACATTTTTTAAAAAAGAAAATCATTTAGTTAAACATGAAAAGTCAGTTCTGGGAATGATATTGGCCAAATTATACTGTCATATGCATGTATGAATATGTAACAATAAATCCCACCATTATGTATGATTATAATACATCAATAAAAAGTATGGAAAAGAACATGAAAAGTCAGAATGACAAACAGTAGGTATTTGTGAGTTCACATCTCTAAAAGAAAATACAAAATTTTATAAATTAAAAAAATTTAATTTAAAGCTCTTATAGCTAGAAAATAGTGGTGGAAAGACTCAGGGACATAATGATAAATTTAACTACCATGGAACTATTGAGATTACTATGGCTATATAAAATCAGTTAAAAATCAGTAGTTATCTTACACTAAAGAAGAACATTTGTGAACATTCATGTACACCAATTTATATTAGCTCTTTTATACAACAAAATTTGTAGGTCCTTAAGTACAGTACTTCTTTCTGGAGGAATTATGCTTGGAGAATTTTCTTGAAGGAAAACAATGAATTAAAATCTCTAGACATAGCTTACCTTTTGCTATAAATCTAAGTGAAAACTGGACATACACAGTATTGGTGCAATCTAGATCTCTTGAAATAAGCATCCTCAGTCCTTCCTGAAAACAAAAACAGATGTGTCAAGCAACCTTGTTTCATTTGCAAAGTTATTTTCCTCTGATTTTACACATTTAACTTGCACTAGTTAAATAATTACCTATCATGATCAAGAAGCAAAATTTGGTCCAATTCAAAAGAAGAAATTGAACAATCTTCATTCCCTCTCTCATAATGGTCTCCATTTCCTGTGTGTGAGTAACCCAATTGCATTGTCTCACCTCGGAATCATAGTTTGCTGTGACTTTTATAAAAACCAGCACAAAATGATAGCATTATATATCTACAAGACTTTTTAAAAATAGCCTCCTTTGATCACAGCATGTTGTGAAAGAAGTAAGGAGAAAAGCAGATGGAAAATGTGCCAAGGGCTCCTGCTGGAGGCCGGGAACTAATAGGTAACTTTCTCAGGGTTCTGAGGAGTCTTAGAGACTCTCTACTCCCTTGCCTGCTCCGCCAGCCCCAGGAGGCTCTCATTCAGACTGACACAACACCCCCCAGTTGGTCGAGTTAAATAAGGCATAAGTAAGGCAGGTCCCCAGGCCTGGGCTGTATGCATTCATGCAGAGAAGCCAAGGAATGAGGAAAGAGAGCACATTAGCTTTCGTAATTTTTTCTGCTAATTAGCTATTTCTGGTTGCCTGAGATTGACAGTTTGAAAGGTTGTTTTCTTCACGTGTACCTAGTATTGTGGTGACAGCCAGTAAGACAGATCTCGCTATGCAAATGTCCCAAGGTCTAAACAGGCTTTTGAGTTTCTCAGCTGTGACTTCATTGTAGTGACTCTTCAGTGGTCTATAGCTATACTACTATAATACTGTGGGTTCTTTTAGAGTTCTTTTAGAGTGGACACTGTCAACTGATTTCTTAATTATCAGCTAGCAAATACAAGACCTAATGATAACTAGAAAGAGCAAATTTCCCTCTTTTTCTTAACACTCATTATAGCTCATAACCTTCAATAGCTTAAAAATGTTAAAGGTACTTTCACAATAACAATCATATACTGACTGCCTATTACATGCTGTGTTCTGAAAATAGGCATTTTAGCTATTTAAAGCATCTAGTACCACTAAGAGAAAGATACTATTATTATTTTGCAGAAAAAGAAACTGAAATGCAGAGAGAGACAGTAACTTGCTCAAAATTACAGTTGATAAGTGATAATGGTAAGATTGGAACCCAGATAGGTCAGATTCTGAAACTTATCTTCCATTCTCTATAAGATATCAGTGTTTTGTCTACTAAGCCATCTCTTGGTGTGGCGAGAAGAAATCCAGATAATACTACATTTCGAATTTGACAGTTGTTTGGTATTGTAATAAAAAAGCAACCACATTTATTCCCACCTCTCAACTTCACACCCCACTGATTCATACTGGTAAAATTGAAGGTTACCAGGTAAAAGCCTTCTATTTCTAGTCTTCATTTTTCTTTTATGCCTAATAATTCACTGCCTTGCTCAGTCCATGATGCTTCATCAAAACAATGCCTGTTGTTCATGTATCAGCATCTTTTCCTTCTTCCTTCTATACGTGAGGGCATTAAGCTGTGGGTTCTTTTATAGCTCAGTGCCATGCATAGGTTGAGGTTAAAAGGAAGGCTTGTAATGAGAAGCTTTGAGGTGAACAGCTGATAGACTCAGCTAATAAATATGCCTTTCCAACATCAAGATAAAGGAAATGATTACTCTGCCCCTTTGATCAAGGAATATAAGTATAAAATTGTTCCCATGGGCAAATGCAAGTCACCCATAAAAGAATCCATTTTCTGTTTTTTTGGTAGGAGCAATTTTGTTGAAAGTGTGGCCATAATCTGTAATCTAAAAGTAACCTTCTTTTATATTTGCAGTATTTGTCTATAATTTAGTACTTGATATTGATATTTATACAGTGGAACTGTCAAACCCTGTTGCCACACATATTTGGTTCACACAGATGTTTCTTTTATCATCCTCTTTCCAGTTTCAGTGATCCATTTGTGCCAAATGTGAAGAATTCTTTTGTATCCAACAAGCTATTTTAATAACTGATAGTACTCCTGAATCTATGAACATTAAAAAAGAAACTATCATTTCCTTTTCACGCAAGAATGCCTTTCCAGGTCAAACTGCAACCTACGGAGTCCTCTACATCTTGCAGAGCTGAAAGATAATAAGTCTAACACGTATGATGCTTGGTTGCTCTTGCATTTGGATGGCTAAAGGAAAAATATAAAAGGACCGTGTATCTTTCTTGTTTGTAGACTTCAAGGACCATGTTGATTCTACTGGTCAGAAAGTTATCAGGCAAAGGTCTTTGAATCATGAAAAGTTAGAGCATCTGTCAGTGGGATCAGATGTTCGTTAGTGATAGGACTAAAGCCAAGCCCCCAGAAGTTTCCACTCTAAATGTCCTACCTCAATTGCTTTGGTCCTTCAAAATTCTTAGGAATTGAAATTTCTCAGGTCCCTAATTATTTCTTTTCCTTTTTCTCATCAAAAAACTTGTGAAGAATTTGGGTTCAAAAAAGATGATAACTGCCAACTATTAACTATAATTGAAAAAGTTCCAGGGTGTCTAATTTTCTGAGTGTTAGGTATTAGTCATTAAGGTTGTGTATAAACCCATGCAGATTTTTGTCAACGATTTCATTTGCACACCTAGATTAGTCAATTTCCCCATGCTGAGAGGGATGGGATGTAGCATGTATTCATACATGGAGATGTGCCAGCTGAGCACAGATTTTTATCAATTGCTTAACATTTCTCTGGTAAGACATCTAGGATGAAATATGAAAATATACTAACAGTGTTTGAGAATGCCACTTAACTTGACTTAAATGTTTGGTTTTCTTAAAGTGACCACCAAGAAGTTCTATCATCAGGAAGAAAAGTGAAAAGAAAAGAAAAACCATTAAAAAACAGAGCAAACCAACTGCTTAATAACATGAAAGGTTACATTCCTGGAAAGTATATTCTAAGAATTAAATGCATATTTATAATTCCAGCAGGAAGTAAGGAAAATTTGATCACCAAAGCAGAATAAAATTTCATGCCCCAGAGAGCATTAAAAAAATGACCACTAAATAGACGAGGAAACATGTTTTGGGCTAAAAGACAAAAGCTACGTATAAAATAATACACTATCTGAACAGATTCAGAAATGCATTTGTGTGGAACAATGAGTGAAAAGGGGAATGAAGGTAGCAGCTGGGAGTGGTGTAAGGAAGTAGAATCTTACTGACCCCTTTAAAGATGAGAGATGTCCCAGATTTGATGGTTTCACCGTTCAGATTTCCCCTCTCTGCACCATACACTTCAGGCCACAGATCAGGATGCAAATTCCCATTGAAATCATCCTTCAGAATTGAGGGGAGAGGAACAACAGGAACACAGTAGGTTCCACCAAAGCCCCGGTCACACCTAAGGAAAAAATGAGTGGAGAAAAGGCATCATTTGTCATGGGTTCACTATGCCAGGTTTCCTGTGGCATTGCAAAGAAAGAAAACTTCCGATTTGATTAACTTACACACAGCGTCCAGCATCACAGATCCCTCTTCCAGAGCACATCCAAGGGCACCCTGAGGCCAGTACAACATTATCAATGGCCCAGGAATCAGCACCCACAGTGTAGTTGGCCTGAATCCATCTGAACCGGGTCCTGGGAGAACTAACCAAAGAAAACACATCATTGATTTGACAAATAATTTCCAAAATATTTTTCGTTGAAGTGCCCTCTTCCAGGGTCCAGTTCCCACTCTCCTTTGAGGTAACTTACACTGAGTAGAAGATGCTGTTTCTTCTTGATCCATAAATAGGAGCAGAAAGCATGCTATTTAAATATTTTACCATTTCTTTCGTATACATGTGTGAGATGGAAAAGTTATTTTGAACTATTGATCATTGTGTTTTTGAAATACATGCAGATTTTACTTTCAGTGTTTTTTTTTTTTTTTTTACTGCTACTCAATACTGGGAAAGAGATCAAAGGTGAAAAAAATAAGGAAAAACTGGACTCCTAACAAAATTCTGGTTGTGAGGTTCCTATTACATTGTTCCTAAGTAGTTTCTGAGAGTAGATGAAGCCCTGTCATACTTCTGCCTTCTCTTTTGGTTCTCGGTGTTCTGGCTCTCTAGAACTGAGGACTAGGAGGGTGTGATATATTCCCACAGCCTCCATTGTGTTTGCAATCTGCTATCTGGAGTATACTAACAGTCCCTAGTGGAGGAACAGAGGAAGGGCAGAAGATTGCTAGTTATCTGGAATGTGGAATGAGGTCCACCTGAAGTTGAACTACTCAGGTATTACTGTTTCTCCACACCAGTTTTCTTTTAGTGCTACGTAGCTGTCAGCATGGTGGCTTCACTATTATGTTACTTTTATCATGTTACTATTCTGCTTAACCTCTGTCAATGATTCTCCACCAAACACCTGCACACTGAAAGCCAAATACAGCCTCCCCAGGATCCACTCCCTCCCCAGGTCCAACCCATCTTTCCCAATTTCTTGTCTTAAAATTATATTCTGGCAACTGGATTTTGTTCTAGCTTACAACTGTTTGAATGCTCTCCTATGTTCTTTGTCACTTGAGTAGACCCTACTCACTCATACTCAGATGGACAAGAGTTCCTTCAGGAAGATCCTGTCAATACCATCAAGCTAAGTTAGGTAGTATTCTCTTATGTTTCACTAATGTCTCTGAATATTACCTGTTATTATTTTATATTATAAATAGCTGTTTATAGATATCTGTTATCTAAACAATATATTTGGATCCTGGCCTTAGCTTATTCTTTTAGTACCAAAGTACTTAAAACACAATCGATATCTAATACATGTTTGTTGGGTTTAAAAAAAAAATGAGCGAGTAACAAGCAAGCATTACTTAAAACTCCAAGGGTCCACAGAGAACTATTTTAGGACAAAAGCTAATGTGTTTTGGTTTCCTATACTTTCCCTGCCGTTTGGTTGTGCATCTATGAATCTCAGTTAAATCCGAAAAACAGACACCACTGTAAGCAGTTAACACCAAGAGAATTTAATGCAAAAAATTGGATGATGATGGCAGAGCTCGGATGTCAATAGCAGTGGTGAGAAAATCAGAGTTTAGCAAAGTTAGGAAGTCACTACAAGTCCAAAGCTGGAGGGACATAAGGAAGAGACATTTTTGCTGGTGCCTAGGCTCAGGATCACATGGCAGGGCATTTAGGAACCACAAAAGTTGGCAAGGATGTACTTGAGGGATGAGGGAGTGTTTGTGAGGGGGAATGCCCTGATTTATTACTTATTTCCAGCCTCCCACCTCTTGCCTGGTCTGACAGTGTCTAAGCCTACCAGAAAGGCAGTGCATACAGGAGGCTGTGAGATTGCAAAAGCCAACTTTCTGCAGGAAAGGAGAGGCAAAATCTAAGGGATAGAGATGGTCCCAGAATGGGACAGTTTCTAACTAGTCATTGCTGTACACATTAGTCCTAGAGAAAGATCCTCAAATAACCCAAATGCCTCCACAAGAAAAATGGGTGCTATGCTAAGTCAATACAACTTTTGAATGTGATCTGAAATGTTGGGAATGGCAAGAGAGATGCAAGACAAGATGAGCATTCAAAATATAAATACATAAAAATAAAAACAAACCCAAAACCCCACCCTCTATTTGTACCATGGTCCTGAGATTAGAAAACCAAACCAAACCAAACCAAACCAAACCCCAAAAAACCTAGAAGCTAAGGGTACTCTCTGATATGCAATAATTTCACATTGCTTAATGTGAATAGGTATGTTTGGCTTATGGGTAGAGGCTTATTTCTACAACAGAATGAAAACTAAATCTGGTGGGAGCCCTCATGTTGCCAAGGAATAGAAAAATGCAGCCTTGTAAAACTTCTGGAACTCTAGGCAGTAAAAACTGCAACCCAAGGCGCCTTGTAGTTTTCTTCTTCCTGGCACACTGCATGCATAATTATCATGAAGAGTAATAGAGTCCCCAAGTAGAATCACAATTATTTTCAAATTAGGTGACAGAAACCTAAAGTTCTGACATGTAGCCAAATGACAATTCTCACTTGGTGGAGAGTGGAAGGTAGACAGTGATCCGCTTCCAATTCTGGAATCTTTCCGAGGTGTAAATTGAACTTTCTGTGTAGTGCAGACAGCCAATGGTTGGAGGAACACACTCTTCAGTGACAAGATGCCAGTCCCTGCCATTGTTCAGAGAATACTGGAGCTGTACACTGTGGGAGGCACTGAAGGGCTTGCTGCAGCCCATGCTCATTTCAAACTGCAAGAAGGTAGATGCTGACACATGAAAATCCCAGGTCTCAGCATAACGAGGTTTTCCTACCAAAATAAACAAATAAAAAAAGGCGGGGGGGGGGGAGAGGTAGAGAAAGGGGGGGTGGAGTTGAGTGGTAGCATTTAATTGTACTCTTACTTGTCATTTATGCCTACAATCAATATTTTCAATAGTAAACAAAAATCACGCATCTTTAGTGCCTCATAGGGCTTTGACTTTTCTTGTCACATTTACTGTTTCTATATGGTTACCACAGACTTGGAAATATGGAAGTCTGCCGACTTGAAAAGTCTTACCATCTTAAAAGGATTGATAAAGAGTCAAGTTTATAATTTTGCAAATTATGAAACACACAAATGCCATCATACAGATATGTTGGTCCCGCCTTTAAGAAATCTTTTTCCTATTATGTTCGCTGAAAGGCAGTTTTAACAAAAGAGTCACTGGGCTCACTAAGTTATTTCAGAGGACAATATTTTGATCCCACAAGAGCCTCCCTAAACAAAAGCAGTTAGGCACACAGTTTTATATTAGAGAATTACTTTTGAGTTTTAGCTAATTTAGTTCTCTATTTAATGAAATATCCTCCTTTATCTAGTGATAATATATACCTATGTTTTCAGTGAATATCAGAGCAGTATCCATAGAGAGACAGTCAATATCAACTTGACCTCCTTGGATTCGATACCAGTTGGCTTGCAAATCTATAGAGCCATCAAATTTGTCTTGAAATCCAGTTTGAGAGCTGTCATTCATTCCTATAAGGACATCATCCAAAGCCCACTGGGCTGAATGCTTCCCTGCAATCAGATGAATAAAGGCCATTGGAGAAAGTTCATTATAGAGCAATATGAATATCTTTGTGACCATGATTTTAAATCGAATTGTCTAGAAATCGACAGCAAATTAAGAAACACATAATATAAGATGGATATGGATGCTATACAATCTGAAAGCTACCATCAAAATTGGGATGAGCAATGACTTACCATGTTGTGGTTGCCACCATCGAAAAGCTGTTGCAGGTGTCTTTGCCTCCCGTGGCAGGTCAATGGAAATGATCTGTGGTTCCAGAAATGACATGAAGTCCAACTCTCGAAGCAAATGCCAGAGTATCCCATTGTCATTTGAATACTGAACAACAAGCCCTGAGTTATAAGACATAAATTCAGTTACTAGGACAACTTTCCTAGAGGCAAGGAACAGTATTTTTTAAATGGCAAAACTGCAGCAACTTCAAATTGAATCTCATGGAATGAGAGCACATCCATCTAACATCCAAGGAATGAATTAGTGGACCCGAAGGCTCATCAATTTCTTGACAGTTTCTAATGCACTGACTCCCAGTAAATGGAGACCAAAAATACATAAGCTCTTTTAAAGACCACTCAGCTTTGTATGAGTGATGAGCAGGTTGGTAAGGGGACCATAAAAACCCCCGCTCCAGATCATGTACTTGAATTTTAGATTTTGTCCTGAACATGACAAAGTCTCCTGTCATTATTATATACTCAGAAGAAATATCTCAATCTTCCTGGCACAAAATCAAGAGGCACTCTGCTGCCAAAGCATCGGGCAGTAAGCTCTGCTCAGTCTGGACTTCTAAGACTCTTTAACTAGCATTTTGCACTTGGCAGATCTCAATTAAAGAAGCTTGAATAGGGTCAAATGATTAAATAGCGAAGCAGAAATACTTCTCTCCAGTGTGACCTGTGCTTGTCTTTCTCCTGTCACTCTTTTTTCCCGATGCTTATCCTATCTACACATCTCCCTGTCGATAGCGTGACACAATCTTGGCAATTAATGTGTAAGGACCTCATGTGCTACTTCTGCTGTTTCACCCAGAAATATTTTTATATATTTACTTTTACTTTTTTTTTTTGGGGGGGGGGGAGTATCAGGGATTAAACTCAGGGGCATTCAGCCACTGAGCCATATCCCCAGTATTTTATTTAGAAACAGGGTCTCACTGAGTTGCTTAGCACCTTGATGTTGTTGAGGCTGGCTTTGAACTCACAATCCTCCTGCCTCAGCCTCCAGAGTCACTGGGATTACAGGTATGCACCACCACTCCTGGCTATCTTTACTTTTTATTAGTACATTATAGTTATGCATAATATTGGGGCTCCTTTTGACACAGTCATACATCATGGAATATAATTTGCTTCACTTCAAGAGTCTCCAGTACTTCCCCTAGCCCTCCCCCCAGACCCCTTCCTCTACCCTGCTAGTCTTCCTTCTATTTATTTAGGTTTTATAATTAGTGCTTCATAGATATTCGTAAAGCTGGAATTCACTATGGTATATTCATATATGTATACGGGCACAATTTGGTCAATTTCAGACTATCAGGGAGGGAGGATTGTCTTTGGTCTCTCCTTTCAGAGATGACCCACTCTCTCCCCCTCCATCTTGAGAGTGCTTTTGTTCCTATAAACTTTGCCACACTTTAACCATGAAAAAGATATTTGTGTAATTCAGCACCAGTTTTAGGAAAAAAATAGATATAAAATATATGAAGGAGAGGGAGCAGAGGTCCTATCTAAATGCCTACTTTGCATAGGAACAGCATATTAGTAATTATGACTGAGGACTGCCGCAGTCTGGCTGGGCACAAATCATGAGCCACTTGAGCAGGAACAAACTTTATTTCTGAACTCCACCAGCACACTCCACACATGCTCCCCGGGAACTCTCCCCGAACGCCACGAGGCTCCTCCAGGAACCACCAACCAGAATATCCCTCCTCTGGCACTTCCCCAACCAATTCGAACTCTTCAGGAATCCCCTAGAGAGCTCAATCGGAACTCAACAGGAACTCCGAGAGAACTCAAAAGTCATCATCTTAATGGCTCGCTGGCGTCACCTCTCAACCACTACTTCTGGCAAAAATGCCATGCGTCATCCCGGTCATCCCGACTCGGCTGTGGCCCTCAACAAGGACACTGAACTACTTTCTAATAATTTCATAATTCACAGAAATTATGCTCAGTAAAAATATACTTGTTATATTTATTTTATTATATTCTTACTCTTGGAAAACTATAAATCCTTTTTGGTATCTGTAACATTTTAATTTCCCTATTATTGAGTGACTAGAACTTCTCCATCCCTTTATCATGTTAGATAATAAAAGTTCACTAAAATAAAGTTTCAAGAAATATTAGGATGAAAAATATAGCCAAATGAAAGCTGTTTAATGCTAATTAATAGCATATGGAATTATGGTTACCAGGTCTGACAAGGAATAAAGCCAGAAATAATAATAAAGCATATATATGCTAAAAATTAGAAATCTCAAAAGAATTAAATCTACTAAATTTCAAATAGAAGAACCTACCAAACAATGAGAGGATAAAAATGGCTTGAAGCACAGGGCGTCTTTGGGGAGACAGCTTGCTGTACACAGGTGTAGGGATAGGAGTTGGAGCTTTTCCATGTGTTGGGGAAGGGAAAGTCATGAAGAAAATGGAATCTTGGCTGTTTCTAGTCTTTATTCTAGTCAAGTTGAGGACTGTCTGGCAAAAGCTCTAGTCTCTAACCCTTAATGTTTGCTCAAATTATCTCCTATTGACTTTGTAGTGTAAAGGATGGATAAGAGTGTAGACATGTCAAAATTTAGTTTTCTTGTGTCTACTAATTTGTATTATTATGGTTTATATTTAATACCATGAGAAAGATGAAGGTGTGTGTGTGTGTGTGTATCTATGAAGAGAAAGAGAGTATTAAGATAGCTGTTTGAAGGTGACCTATTTAGAAGGTAGATCCAGAAATGAAGCATCTGAGAATAAAATCTCACTGACTGATCCTTCTCTTCCCTTCCACTCAAAGCACAATCCAAGATCAGGACCTGCATCACCTTGGAACAGGCCTTATCTGTGATGATTTATAAAATACGTCCAAAATTCTTTGACATTCCTCCCTTAAAAAAAATGAAGCTTAATTCTCTTCCCTTTGAGTTGGATGGATTTAGTAACTTGCTTCTAAAGAACAAAGTGTGGTAGGAGCCATGGAGTATGACTTCTATGACTAGGTCATTATAGACATTGCATCTGGGGTGGGAGGCTGAAGCTCAGTGGTAGAGCGCTTGCCTACCATGAGTGACACCTTGGTTTGATCCCCCTCCTACCAAGAGTGTAAGTTTCTTCCTTGCTTTCTCTCAGGTGCCTTGCTCTGGAGAAAGCCAGTGAAGTAAGGCAACCTATGGACAGGTCTATACAGAGAAGCTCTAAAGCCTCTTGCCAAAGCCAGAGAAGAACGGAAGCCTCTGCCAACAGCCATGTGAGTATGTCATCCTGGAAACAGACTACATCTCCAATGACTGCCCCCATCCTGGCCTTTGTCTCAACTGTAACCTCATACGAGATCCTGAGTCAGGACTACTCAGCTAAGCTGTTCCCAACTTCCTGACTCACAGAAACATGTTTGTTGTTTGAAGCTACTCCATTTTAGGATAATTTGTTATGGAGCATACCACCCCAGTCCTACTCAATCAGAATTTGCATTTTAACAAATGCAAATCCCAAATGATTTCAGGTGTACCGAAAGTAGGAGCTACATGGCTCAGAAGGTACGTCCTTCCCTGGGTCTCCGCTCCTTTCCCTCTCCTCACTAGCTTCTTCAGGAGAGTCACATATACCTTCCGGCAGCATCAAGATCTACAGGGATGAAACCTCAATTCCAGAGGACAATGAAGAAGTGCCTCCCAGAGAAGTAAGAGAGCGTGGTGGAGGAATGGAAGAGGGGAAGAGCAATATCCATATTTGATATCAGTTGCTCAGCCTCATTAGCTGTGTCATCTAACACATTGTACATCTGAATAAACCAAGCCATTTTAGCTCATCTACTGAATGTTTAAGGCATGTAAAACATTTCTCCTTTTAAACTACAACTCCATCTGCATTCTGCCGAGCCTTATGGAAAACAGCCTAATTTTGACTTTAATTCCAAATATGTAAATTGATGCTTCAGCTTGAGTAAGTAAAGAATCTTCACTTTCATCACTGGAAGAGATTTGTTCAAGGATTTAGGCAGATTTACATGTTAACAACCAGTTTTCAATAAAAGGCTGAGAAATGCCTGTGGGATGTGAATTACATGGCCCATATTGAGTCTAAGAAAATGGTTCAGGACTAGCTGGGAACAAGTTACTTCTTCCTAAAGGGATCCTAAGGGGAATTTGCCCCACAGGGCAGACAACGGCACTTGTAATCAGAAGTTAAGTATAGAGCAAAGCATCATGTCCATGATAAGCAGATGCTTCCTATTGGGCTAGGTTCAGGTTCTTTTTCTTTCTTTCTGCTTTTTTGCTTATATAAAAACCAGGGTACAAATACGAAATTTCCATAAGAGCCATGCATGTAAACTTCCCTTAGATTTCGATTTATTAAATGTCACTTCCTTGGTAAGTCATACCTAGACTATTCTACCTAAATTGGCACCTCACCTGGTATTGTTTACTTTCCAGCTCAACCTGTTTCTGTCTAACTCCTATCAGCTAACAGTTTCTGACTTATTTCTTTTCTTTATTGTTTGTGATCTGACTCCTTCCACTAGATTTTAAGTTCCTTGAAGGTGGTCATTAGTATTACCCCGGCTGCTCCTGACACAAGGTAGATTTGTGCTTTCTTCTCTTCCCCTTCACTGACATGGCTGACAACATTCAGAATCTACCCAGTAGATGCTTCACGATCTTGTGAGCTGGGATGAGGACCTCGGATGACCCATGAAGAAAATGTAGCACAAGGAAAAAAAAACCCTTGTTTTAACCCATACGTAGGTAGAGGGTTTTTATTCTAGCAGAGCCTGGCTCATCATGACTGATGCATCTATGTTTCGGTGACATTGTATCTGCAGCACCTAGAACAGTGTCTGGTTTAGAATGGATTCTCAATAAATATCTGTAGAAGAAATCAAAGAATGCAAATATTCTATACAAATTTCCAGACTGCTACTTTAGTAGACAGATGATTTGGATAATCACTAGACTAAAGTACTGAGATGCTCAGAAGTCATTAAAGCTTTCAGTTACTGGAAATTTTGAGTTGATGAACAGCGCTCTTAGTGGTTCTGCTGACTAACAGGTGCTGTTTAAGTCAGTATGTTTTACACAGTCACACCTGACATAATAACACACTTAGATAATAATCCTGTAAAACTCTGCACATATTGTTTCTGAGGCCACACTGTTGAGAAGAACCCATCTGAGAAAACTATGGAGTTTTAGGAACCACCTCATATTCTGGGTTCCTGAAAGAATCCCATTCTATCTGCAGAGCTTCAAGGCTTTGCATTTCTTTCAGAACTGAGTCTTTTGGGGGCAGAAGATGGTAAGGAGCCTAGTGAGGATTCAGGGTAAGGAGAGAGGAAGTATAGTATGATGGTTAAGGTATACATTGGGGAGCTGATGTGAGTGGTTTGAATCCTTGTTCATCCACTTACTAAATGCATGGTTGTGGGTAAGTTACTTGACCTCTCTGTGTCTCAGTGTCTACACCTGTAAAATAGGATTAATAATGATACTAGGGACAGCAAAGGAATACCATGGAGATGAAACAATTTAACACCAGTAAAAGACTCAGACACAGTGCCTTGCATGTAATAGGTGCTCAGTAAAAGTTAATGTTCTGTAGTTATATAGACATTAAGAAAAATTAATTAATAAATTTTTAATAAAAGTTAATATCTATAGAACTGTTCCTCTCACATAAGGATTCCTACAGAATTTTGAGGAGCAGAAGTAGAGTTCAATCTGTATTCAATAAAAAGTATGTCAACATGAACCTAAATGTTATATATAAATAAAAAGAACCAATAAAAAGGAAAAAAATTATAAAAATAGAAAATTAAAGAAAACAATTAAAAAAATAATAATAATGCCCTATGCCAACAAGTTTTAATTCTCACTTCCTTTTCGCCCCTCCAAGTGGAGACTTATAATGAAATTGAGCTCTCTAAAGCAAATGAACTTTGACCCTACCTGCACTCAGAGCAGTCATGGTATTTTTCAGGCCTAAGGATCTGTATAAAACATTTGAACTATGACTCTGTGTTGTCACCCTTTCCATTAAGGATAAAAGAAGGCAAGACATGATTCAGTGTAATGTATCAGTTTGTATAATCCAGACCAAATTTTGGGTAGAAAAGGGGCTAATTTGCCTATATAAACTGTCATTTCTATGGAAATATACCCACTTACCTTCATTTCTAGCTCTTGGTTTGATGCAGGTAATACCTGAAGTTTTACTTCCAATTTGTATATAAAACTGAACAAGCCTGGAGAAGGAGAAGGAAAAAAAAAACCCTCAGTTTACTTACAAATAGGTGAATTCTTAGAAGAGCTTTAACCCTTTATATTTTGACATAGAAAGAAAAAACTCTGTAATTCTTAAGTATTACTTTTAAGCCTAAGGGACATATGACAGACAAAAATAAGTACATATCGTAATAAGTTAACTCTAATTATTTAGATGAAGTTAATTAATATGGTCATTTATCTTATTTTGTAAAATGATCTAAAAAAAGAAATAAAACAATTTAATCCCCTTTCATTGTGATGGTCTGATATACTCTAATGGGAAATTTCTTAAATCTAGATAAGACCATTTCTGGACATTCAAATGAGAGAGAGAAAAAAAATATCTAATACTAAGAAGTTGAACACTATATTTGTTTAGGGCCAGATAATTATCTATTATTGATTTAGATTCAGTTGGCTAAAGTTTTCACAACTGAGTCTCACTCAGTGTTATGTAATTTTGACTCTGTCCATGGCAATCAGAGGAGACTGTTTGACATAAGTACAGCAATCAGAGGAGACTGTTTGACATAAGTAAGACTGTTTGACATAAGAAAAGAATGTGGAAGGACATGTAAAGAGATTGAAGTCAGCAAACCACATAAAAGGGAAACCCAGGTTTAAGTGTCCTTTTCTACCTGTTCTCTAATAATTTAATGGATGGAAAAGAGCAGAATTTTATTTTAGGTGTGCTACTATTACTTCTTTTGACCTTAAAAACCAAACAGTTCTTTATACTACCAGTAGGTGACAGTGTAAGTATTTTAAATTTCTGGGGTAGTTTTCAATAAGTGATGATTAATAAATTTAGATAAATGAGGATCATTTTCAGACATGGAATTTAAAGTTGAAAAAAATCTTTGTTTCAACAGCACATACAAGTATAATATCAAGGACCTTTTTTTAATAATTACAAATAACTTTAGAAACCAAGTTAAATATATACTAGGTGTATAAGCTTCGGTGATTCCTGTATGCTGATTGATAAATTATGGTATGACTTTTGTAGTACACATTTATTTAATTATTGAGCTAAGGATATGCTTCAATTTTACATAGTATAATCTGTATATAGAACCATTAATCTGTACATAGAAATTGATATAAAATATCAATTCTCCATAGTAAAACAGAATGTTTTAGGTTGGCCACATGGTGTGGTCCATACTATGTTCATGGAGAAGTATACCAACTAATAACTTACCTGATATTTCTGGTGTCCAGAGGGACAGTTCTTGCCTCCCTTTTCCCAGGGCCATTAAAATAAAGAGACTTGCCATCATTAAGGGTTCCGCAGCCAGTTCCAACCTGGCCACCAGTTATCTTGTACCACAGAGGGCTGAGCTTCCCCTCAAACCTATCAAACATCTCGCTGTAATTAGGGATATTTGACACACAGGTTCCTTGTGCAGCTTTAGAGAAAAAAAACATAGGAGCTTTGTTGGAATCACTAAACATGAAAAGGTATATTCAATACATGGACAAAGAAAGAATTTCCACAGGTATTAGGAGAAAGAAGCTACATAGAAATTTGTATCTTACAATGATCTGCCTGAAAGACAACCTATTATCACTACTATCATCAAAAATTCTACTCTGAACCAGAGATATGATAACTTATGATATCATGGTGTATTAAGAATTGTAATGCAAAAATAAATAAATTTTAAAAAATCTATCTGGGGCTGGGGTTGTAGCTCAGTAGTAGGGCACTTGCCTACCATGCATGGGGCATTGGGTCTGATCCTCAGCACCACATAAAACTAAATAAATAAAATAAAGGTATTGTGTCCATCTATAACTAAAAAATAAAAATAAATGCTATTCTGCTTCTGTATTTTTACATTTTTTTTTAATAATGATAGACTTTGGGAATGATGCATCTCCACAGTTCTTGCTAACCAGAGGATCTGTGTAAACTGAGAAGTAGATTTTGTCCATAGTTAAGTTTATTCATTTATTGTCCTTCTATTAGAGGATCAACAAGGGAAATTAGTCCTGGATTAAATAAAAAAAATACCACCCTCTGAAACTATAAATGACAGCACTCTCCACAGAAGGCCTGCAACAGCGAGTCTGCCTTTGGTTATGTGCCAGAGGCGGCCAGAGCACAACAAGCTGGGAAGGAGCCTTTGAAGTTGCTCCCAGGAAAAATTCAGAAATGATTTTGAAGCTTATAATGTTTTCTTCAGTTTTACTCTTTAATCTCAGTTCCCTTTTCATTTTTGCTTATAGTAACATTCAAAGGTGACTGTGGTTAGAAAATACTTCTTTTGCAATGCTTTCTTTGGGAAGTCTTCCATTTATTATTTTATAAGTTGTATTTTTGCTTTAAATGCACACAATTATACTTCTTTTTTTAAATTTATTTTTTAATTGTAGTTGGACACAATATCTTTATTTTTATGTGATGCTGAGGATTGAACCCAGGTCCTCGCACGTGCTAGGTGAGCGCTCTACTGCTGAGCCCCAGCCCCTACAATTATATTTCTTTTTAAACAAAAGCAATGTAAAGGGCGCAGGGAGACCCTGCAGCCAAGTGGTTAAGAGCCTATGTTTAGGTTCTGGAGAATGACTGCCAGAGTTTGAAGCCCAACTCTAGCAACTCCTAGCTGTGTGACCTGAAGAAATGTATAGTCTTTCTGTACCTCAGTTTCCTCAAATGTAAGTAGATTTTATAGTACTGCAGCACAGGGGTTATGTTAGAATTAAATGAGGTGAAATAAAAAGCACTTACTTTAGTGCTTAGGATGAAGAAGGGTCCCAAGCAATGTTCATTATGGTTGCTATTAATAATAAATCTCTAGGGAGTTAAATTTGTGACATCATATTTTCTTCCTTAAGCAGCTTCAAACTACAAAATATATTTTTTAATTTAAATTATTTTTAGTTATTTGTGGACACAATACCTTTATTTCATTTTATTTTATTTTTATGTGGTACTGAGGATTGAACCCAGTGCCTCACACTTGCAAGGCAAGTGCTCTACCATTGAGCTACAACCCCAGCCTTATAAAATATCTTTAACTCATGTTCCTAAATGGCAAAATCTTACAATTCTTAGACTTAAAGAAGAATAAAGTCAGCATCAACTTCTTTGAAAGAATCACATGAAATTATTGACTAGAGACGAACATTATACAAGCAAACCATTAAACTCATGTATATGGCCTTACCAGTGTACCCCAGGTCACAGAAACACACGCCTGAGATGCAGTCCCCATGGCCACTGCAGTAACTGGGACAAGGCTCAGATATGTACACTCCATCTAAGCCAAATGGAGGCACGTTCTTCTGTGAGCTGCTCTCCTGGATCCACCGAAATCGGGTTTTGCTGTTGGGAGAAAAAAAACCCACATCTGTTTCCTCACACACAGCCTTGGGATATAGACAGTTCAGGAAAACTCAAGAGAGATTTAATATTTATTTTGATGTCATGCATGTTCTACCCCATGTGTAACCTTCATAAATTGTCTCTCTGAGATCTTTCTCACAATTTCTTGATTTTTTCCCCCAGCATAAATGTTTCAATACCAAGAGGATATCAGGTACAGAAGCTTTATTATTATTTTTTTACATAATTTTTAAACTTTATTTTATTTATTTATTCATTTTTATGTGGTGCTGAGGATCGATCAAACCCAGGGCCTTGCATGTGTGAGGCAAGCACTCTACTGCTGAGCCATAAACCCCAGCCCCTACATAAAATTTTTGATGGCCAGAAACATCATAGGTTTTTACCTTCATAATTTTCCATCCTAGGTTCTCTAAGTAATCAATAAAAACCAGAGTGAAGTAAGTAGGCCAAAGCTAAGCTAATAAGAATGTCTAGATTCCATATTTTAAATTAGAAATTATTAATATTTAAATTATTAATATTTAAATTTTTTTTACTTGTAGATGGACATAACTTTATTTATTTATTTGTTTATATGTGGTGCTGAGGATGGAACCCAGTGCCTTACATGTGCTAGGCAAGTGCTCTACCATTGAGCCACACCCCAGCCTGAAATCATTAATATTATTAATGTTATTTGGGTGCATGTACCTTTCTGGATTTTTCAAGGAGACACAGTAGGATATAGAACCATGATCTCCTGCTAAACAGCATTAACTTATTTTGGAGAGCCACACAAAGAAACAAAGGAGTCTTCCTTGTAGTTAATTGCCTATCTCTGATCATTATGTTCATTCAACATTCTTCATTAAACCAACATTTATCGAGTGCCTGCCATATGCCAGGCCTTGTGCTGGGGTTGAGCATACCAAGGGAAGCAACATCCAGACTTGCTTCCTGCCTGTGAGTGGCCCACAGTCGAGGGATAAGACACACTTATCAAGCACTTGAACAAAGATATGAACATCTATAACACGGATAACCACTGCTAAGAAGAACAGAGTTAGGAGAGCATGCAGGAGAGATCTTTGACTTGATAGTCCAGAAGTGGGTTGGAAGTGATCTGGAGGAAGTAATGACTCAGGAGAAAGAGTTTAACTTATGTAATTATGTAAATATGCAAGTAAACCATAGTGTGGTTTGAATTATTGAAATCACCCAACAAAACTTTCCCTTTGTTTTTCCTGTTTAGGATTAGCAAGAAGGGTCTATATTTTTGTCCCATTCTCTAGTTTTCACCTTTGTCTGGAGGATGCCTGCATGAACAGGAGAACTGGTTTCACCCTTCCACCACCACACAGCTCAGAGATGTCGCCTCTACATCTCCAAACTAGGAAGGTTCCTGCGTACCTGATGTTCTGTGCAGAGATGCACATGGGGTGGGTAGTGAAGACATTCTTTTTAAAAATTTTTTTTATTTTAATTTTTTAGTTGTCGATAGACCTTTATTTTTTTGATTTATATGTGGTGCTGAGGATTGAACCTAGTGCCTCACACATGTGAGGCAAGTGTGCTACCGCTGAGCCTGAGCCCCAGCCCCAGCCCTGAGACTTTCTTTAGAATACTAAACAATGGTGTCAAGACACATCCATGGACTATGTGTGGACCAAACTGGCATCACAGCCAATGAATAGGAAAATCTGGTATCAGAGAACTTCCAGTGGCAATCCTGCTGGTTAAGACCACACAATTCCATGTGAATTTCTTTTTTTTAATGTTTAAAATAATTCCATGTGAATTTCTATTCAGTTCTGCCATGTTCTACACAGCACTGGAGACGGGGTGACCTCCTGTAGCCACTCAGCCTCTCAGAGATGGGTATAACCTGCCAAGATGCCAATCACCCTGTTGACTGCAAGACATCATGAAGCAAGACTCCACCCCTAACCTTATCCCTGCCTTTGATATACCCCCTTAAATAAAACTACCAGAGCCATTTTAGTTGTTCAGCTCCAGCGCCTGTATGGGCTGGATCTAACAGGCACTCCAAGCTTCTTACAACTATAATTCTGTCTTTGTCTTTTTTCTTCACTAATTATTTTAGACTTTATTTTCCCAGGTGGTTTATCCCCTCCTAATCAGGAAAAATTACCCTGGCAAGGTGCTGGCCACCTTGTGATATGCAGACACCTGTTTCAGAGCAGACTTGCAAGCATACAGTCTGGATAGGGAGGCCTCTGAGATCTGGGAGAGACCTATCAACACCAGTGTCTCTCCTCTGTAAGCAAGAACTAAGTGAATTAATAGAAGCACAAAGGGCTCCTTTGAGAAAATTGGCTTAGAATTATTTCTGAAAGAGCAATGTTATAAGCATGTTGCCTCATGGCAAAATAGCTCCAATTTTAACGAGTAGAATTCTCAGCTTTTGAACACTGCGTTTGGAGATATCTGAGTTTAACATATTGCAGAAGGAACAACAACAGCTCATTTACTTGGGGTAAAGTAGAAACATATTTACTATTCTTTAGCAGAGGGCTCTTCATCACAAGTGCCATCAACCAGCAAACTGGATAGTATCCAAATTAAGCAGGAAGAAGCTGGATTCTAATGGAGAAGATTTATTCTTCTAAAAACTGAAGTCCAACAAAATACTGATATATTGGGAGCCTCAAATTATTGGCTCATTTTGTGATGCTAAAGATGATCTTTTCTTTCTTCTCACATGTAGCTTTACCAATTGGGTTATTCCACCCAACATCAAACCAACTGTAGTTACAGCTTCAGCTCCATATTTCTGGGCTTAGAGAAATCAAGCCAGATTGGTGTTCCTTGGCTCCTGTTTGCAATTATCTGCTATTACAGTGATGTCTCCCAGCACCCTGATATTATTGTTGTAGCAAAAGATGTACCACTTGATGTTCCTTAGTTACACCTCTCCTGGGAAGAACTGTGGTTAGGCCATGGTTTCAGAAATCATGGGGAGAGGAAGGCAAAGGTGGCACTGTTATGGGCACAGCTTGTGATGGGCAAGAAGCAGGATGAGATCCCTATTTAGCAGAAAACACAGACAGGTTTTTATGGAAAAGGAAAGGTGGTTCAGAGGATGAAGCCCAGAAGGTAGAAGCAACAGCTGAGAAGAACAATGAATTAGAGATTTGTCTTAATGAAAGAAACTTTCCTATCGCAGGCCTGGCTCTGAGAGGAGGGAGTCCTACTCACAAACCACTTGTTGGCTTTCTGAATTCCTATGACCCAGTAGTGACTGCTGTGTGCCTCAGATCTCCACCTCCGCTTTTTAGTGTGTTTTTCTTTGTTTGCTTGTTTTTATTTTTTTGAACAGTTATCCTGTCATTATCTCACCCTTTTATATTGGGGATGGGTAAGGTGGATAACTTGACTTTACAGGTTGGTATAGATCAAAATATTTGGGAGTGAGTACATGACACTGTGATGGGCTAAGACCTTGGGGGGTCTTGGAAGATAGTGAATGTGTTTTGCATGTGGGAGAGATTTGAGTGACCAGAGGTAGGACAGATGATGTTAGATTGTAACCATAGTGATCTCTCCCAATTAATCACACTTCCTTTTGTACATGTTTCTCTGTAATGTGACTTTTATGTACTTCCTATCAAAAAAGGGGAGTCTATTTCCCAACCTTCTGCATATTGACTGGTTTTGTAAATTTCTTTGACTGGCAAGATGTGGCAAATTAGATGATTCCTTGGGACTCAGGAACCACCTAACTGAAAAATACTGGGAAGAAGACCACAAAGGAAGGAAGGTTCAGCTGTTCCTAGACACTGACTCATCAACTGAATGCAGCTACATGAAGGAGGCCAGGAGAGAGACAAGTAGACCTGCCCAGGCAACCCCACAAACCAACAGAGATAATAAATCATTGCTTTTTTAAGTCACTAAGCTTTGTAGAGGTGTGTTGCCTGACAATAAATAACAGCACAATATTATCCTAGGCTCAGCTAAGGAATATAGATAAAGAGTAAGGCTGAATTCTGAAAATAATAATGTATCTCTGCATCCTTGACTCTCTTTTTCCTTTCACTGGTTAGGAGATGACAAAATCTGGAATGGCTGCCTCGGTTCCAAAGATGGAAGTCATATGCTCAGGATGTCAGAGTCAACCTGTCAACTCTGAACTGCTCATCTTTGGGCCATGATATAAGAAAGAATGAACTACTTTGTTTAAATCTTGCTAAGCATCTGTGTTACAGTCGCTGGCTAGATCTGTATTTTAACTAAAGCATACTGCCAAATTCTTAATTTCATTAAAAGAGGTAGACTCATCAACCCTGCTACCTGAACATCAAATACCTAAAGCATTTCAGTCTCACTTTGATAAACTACAAAGAACACTGACATATGAAGACAAAAATTACTTATAAGTTGACTTGGATCTACTGATTGAAATAGCTTAATGGCTATGTCTTGAAATAGATGGTGTTTAAAGATTATGTTTCAAGGTTTATCAGACTAACACAGAAACTTTCACATCTTTGACCAAATCAGTGTCTTTCTTTTTTAGGAAGTGTTCCTACATGAACATTGAAGGTGTCATTTTTTAAGGTATGCATGCCTAAGTAATGACGGAGGCAGAGACTACAGCCAGCTTCTCTAGCTGAATGATGCATAACAAATTTTCTGATCAATTAGGTGAAAGATTTCACAGACAGAATAGTCTCTAAAAATTTTATGAATAAGCCACTTTTATAAATTGCTAAGCATCTGCTATTATATCAGTCAGGGTGAAATGGTTACTGTGGTAACCAACAACTCCCAATCTTGTAGTTTAAACAAACAAAAGTTGATTTCTTGCATGTCCAGTGTAAGTTGGCAAGGAAGTCTGGTTATTGTAGATACTCAGGGACCCAGAGTGATGCAGGCTTTGTTTCAGTGATGCTTCTATGAAGCAGGGACATAGAAAAATGCACATGAGCTCTTAAAGTCAGGTTTCATGTCCATTCACATTTCATTAGGCCATGAAAAACTTCAAAGCTGTGGGGGGAGAGTATAACCCTACCTTGTTCCAGGAAGGAAGAAAGTTGGAAATATTTCTTAATTACCCTACTGAGTATCCCAACCACATGCTACATCATCAGGAAGCAATGCAAACAGACTTTTTATATCATCTCAGCTCTGAACCCAGCTGCCTTGACTAAGTTACAGTTAAGGTTACATTCCAGAATTCAATTAAGTGTCCACTTGGGCTGGGGCTGTAGTTCAGGGCAGAGCGCTTGCCTTGCACATGTGAGGCACTGGGTTTGATCCTCAACACCACATACAAATAAACAAATAAAATAAAGACATGCTGTCCATCTACAACTACAAAAAATAAAATAGAAAAAGAAGTGTTCACTTGAAGAATCTTTCTTTCTTTCTTTTTTTAAATGATAGAGTTAAAGATAACCATCTTTGTGTAACCTATGCCATCTGGTACAAAGATGCTATGAATTAATTCTAGAATAACTGAACCTGGAAAAAAGCGCATTTTAAAAATTGGAATATTTCTGTTTTTCTTCTTTTTACTTAACAATGAGAACTAAATTGTGCTATATTTTTCCCCCTTTGTTCTAGCTTCCAGGAAGCTAAGAGTTCAAATTGTTGCCCTATTAATAAAACGGGTTCACTTCCAATTCCCTCATCAATTGTTTTACTCTTTCTCGCTATTGTCTTATTATTTGTTTTAATGGTCATTTAAAGGGGTCGTTTATTTTGCAAGATACCTCAACTTGTCCTCAAAAGGAGGCACTAAATCACTAAAAATCTACAAATGGCAAAAGCCTGATGTAATGATGCCTGACAACTCTCTTTAGACTTCAATGGCTTTTGTTCACTGCTGTCTACTCAATGCCCTGAACAGTACTTGGCACAGGTAGGTGTGCAATAAATCTTTGTTGAATGAATTAATGGGAAAGTGAGCAGATCCGTCTCAATTACAAGTATGTGTGAGCATATGTGTAGTGCAATTTTGTCCTAGAGTTCTTTACCTTCTAAGTCATTACTTGAAGAAAAACAGACACATTATATAAATTTTTCCAAGTTATTGAAATTCTTGAAATGTAGCTATTGAGATAAATAAATGTTCCCATGAAATGGTAGCTGTGGTACATAATAAGAAAGATTACCTTACCTGGCTGCAAGAGTCCTTGGAATAACAATGGTGATTCTTGTCCACTCTTCAAAGTCCCCTGTATGATACATGGTGGGCTCACTCAGTTCCCTGGAGCTCCCTTCGCATCCTTTGCCTGTAGAAGCTGGGAAACAGCCTTCTTTCACCAGAAACCAGGACATTCCAGCATCATGAGAGTACTGAAGAAGAACTGGGGCAGTATTGCTGAACTGATTGGCACATCCTATGTTTAGCTGTTAAAAAGGACAGAATTACACAAGATTTTGGTTCCAAGACATCATCCAACAAATTAGGCACTACAGCAGCCGGAGCCCTTTCCACTCAGTCTGCATGAAATCACAATGTCAAGACTGTGCAGCTCAATCCTAACCAAAGCCCTACCATAAATTCTGGGATTTGTTGGTGGATACAAGCAGCAAGTACTTTTTAGCAGAAACCTGAACAAGCTACCTACTTTATGGGTTTCTTGGGACTATAAAAAAGAAGAAAAAAGTATAATGTCTGTGTTTCTGGAGTCTCGGACAAAAGATAAAAACCAAGAAATTGTGTCCTTCTCCCTCTTGGTATAAAAAGGGAAAGCAGAAGATGGAGAAGCAGGTGTTTTCCTCAGAGCAGGAAGAGAAGGCTGGGTTCTCTGCTTTCCACAAAACCAAAATCTTTATTCTGTTTTTTTTTTTTTTTTTTTTTGGCCAAGACTTACTAAGAAATCAGAATCAGCTTAGATGAAAGTGCCAAATTTTTGCTACAGCAAAAATTAAGCAACATAATTAAGAAAAAGAACTATTATCATTCTGTCCTTGAGTGGAGACTGTCATAGGATTCATAATAATGAAAAAAATTGTAAAAAAAAGCAACCTAAATCCTATTGCTTAGCATATTGTTTTTATTTTTCTGTTTTCCTTTCTTCTTTTTATATGAGAGTATATATTTTGGACATATCGTTGAGGTTATCACATTTCTCGAACTTTCCTCCTATTTTCTATTTAACATTACTTTATTATCTTATGCAACATAGCAATGAATATATCTTTTCCTTTTCAGTTGATTTTTATCACCAAATAAATCCCTAGGAATGGTATTACTGAGTCAAATTTAGAAACATGTTTTACATTTTCTAATTATAGATGTTCATTTAGTATCAGTTTGGTTCAAATAGATCAGTTTTACCACAGCACTGGGTATTATATAAGCTTAAGATAGTTTCTTTCTAAACTAATACATACATAAATGAATTTTAATACTGTTTTAGTTTTCAGTTTTGATAGCTATAACTTTCAGACATTCCCCCTATTTATTTAATTATTGGTGTCTTAGGTGAATGGTCTGTTTAGATCTTATTCACATTTTTGACTGGAGCTTTGATGGGATTTTATTTCAGGAGACTTTAAAAATAAGAATAGTCTAATTACAAGAAAAATTGCAGTAAGGAACCAAAAGAACATGGTTATGACCAAAGACTAAAGGAAGACATAAAGGTAGAAAGGGTCAGAGACACATAATAATGGAGGTTGGAGTTCATGAGATAAATCAGTTATCCTTGTGACTGTAGGGTAGCTATATCTAGTCTTTAAAAGTCCGTATTTTCCTCATTTCCAAACTCAGAGCTAGAAAAAAAAATCTCTCAGAAGGATTTATACCTTTGACTGCTAAGAATTTAAATATGACTCATTTATTTAAGTTTATGTAGTAAAATGTCAAGAATATAATTAACGATTTGCACTCTCAAATGCATGATAAAGATCTTTTAAGAACGGGTTGTGGCTTAGGGGTAGAGCGCTTGCCTAGCATGCATGAGGCACTAGGTTCTATTAAAAATAAGAACAAATAAAATAAAGGTATTGTGTCCATCTACAACTAAAAATAAAAAAATATTTTAAAAAAGATCTTCTAGCAGAAATTCGTTTTATTGTACTACTCACTAGTAAGAATAGCCTTTGGCTGGCACCTGGTGCTGGCAGCCTCATTGGGCACACGAAGTTAGCTTTTTCTCTTGAATTTTTATGACTGCTATTATTTCTAAGGTAGGCTAGTTGTTGGATCTTTTAGTTCATTGACAAGTTTGTGATTAGAAATCAGGTAATGAAGTGATACAGACATACTCTGAGTTGTATTAAATATATAATTCAACTTAGACTTTGCATTCAGGATCCATTTGTATATACATCTAGCAAATATTTACTGGAGAACCTGCTAAATATCATTTATACATGCTTATGTCTCTCCTACTTTAAAAAGCAAAGCAAAAGAAAATGAAAATTCTTAATGATTTTTGGGTCTGCCTGTAACTACACAGTTAAACATATTGAGATAAAGGCCACATTTGCTGCATAAATTCCTGCATAAATTCCTCAACATTTTTCAATCCATTATAAACTGATTTTTGCTGTTACCATTGCAATGAATTACCAAGGAAACCCCATCAAACTAAATCTGATTGAAAAATTTAATCCTTATTTTACAGATTATTTTGTTGCTTCTGACACTGTTGGCCATCTTTTTTTTTTTAATTGACCACATAGCCTGACACTTTCTTTTTTTTTTTTAAAGAGAGAGAGAGAGAGAGAGAGAGAGAGAGAGAGAGAGAGAGAGAGAGAGAGAGAGAGAGAGAGAGAGAGAGAGAGAGAGAGAGAGAGAGAGAGAGAGAGAGAGAGAGAGAGAGAATTTTTTAATATTTATTTTTTAGTTTTCGGCGGACACAACATCTTTGTTTGTATGTGGTGCTGAGGATCGAACCCGGGCCGCACGCATGCCAGGAGAGCGCGCCACCGCTTGAGCCACATCCCCAGCCCCTAGCCTGACTTTCTAATGCTGCTGTTTTCTAGGATTCAGTTCTTATTTTTCTTACATTCTAATTCCGTGCATGCTTTCAATCTCATTTATAAACATAACTTCGAGTGCCTTCTGAATGTCCCTGACTCCCAGCTATGATCTATCACCCGGTAGGTCACCAAAACCTGCTGACTATTCCCTTAACATCTCCCAGACTTATGTACTTATCTTTTTAACTCAAGATATGCTTTAACCTGACCTAATATATCACTGCAGCTCTACATTGTTACTTTACTCAAATATGTTTGAAAAGTTGATCACTTTTCTCTGTCTCTTCCACTGCTGGGCAGGGCCTGTTCCTACCAATTCTTAGTTGGATCACTGCAATAGCTGCCCCAGGGTATCTCTGCTGTAGTCCTTGCCTCTGCTAGCAGATTTCCAGCACAGTGATTCTTTAAAATCCCAAGTCAGTGCATGTCATCCTTTAGCTGGACACTTTATTCAGAACAGAGGCCCAAGTCTGACCTGCCTTTTTTTTTTTAAACACTCTATTCACTTCTCTGCTGTAGTCATGATGGCATCCTTGTGGTTTCTAAAACATTTCCAAAAAACACTCCCACCTCAAGACCTGGTACTTTTTGTTTCCTGTGCCTGCAGTGATCTTCCCTGTGTAGCTGCATGACTCACTCCTTGAATTTTTATAGGTTATAGTTTAACTAGTATTTTACTAGAGACCAACCTGACAATCCTTTATATAGTGGTTACTGTTCTCCATCACCCACCCCTGTACTTTCTATTTTGTATTTATTCATAGCCTACAATAGTGTCTGAAACATCCAGACTTTATGTTTGCTGAATGAATGTACTTGTTGACTGATTTCCCCTTGTTAGGTAGACACTCATACTGCTGCCAGAATGACCCTTCTAAAATACAGGTCTGATTGTGGCACTCAACAGATTAAAAATCTCTGTTACTCACTGTTCTTGGGATAATATCCGAGTGACTTGCTGTAGAATATAATCAAAATGAGCTCTTTCACCTCTGCTACATATACCTCTTACTCCTCCACTTTCTAAATCTGCCATTCTCATTTGCATTTTCATGTATTTGAGTGTTTTGTTTCTTCTTTCTGGATTTTCCCCCTTCCATTCTTTTGCGGCCTAAATCTCTATATTTCCAGAAGCTTTAAATTTTTATCCATCCATCCATCCATGCAGGGTACTCTTGCAGAATTTATGGCCTACTTCTACTAAAGCACTCTTATGACTGTACTGTGACTATTTAGTTTTCTGGCTCAAATTTTTCTTGTGTTATGCACTTTAAGTATTTAACAATTTTTTTACATTTAGATTTTTTAAACTTTAGAATATCACCCTGCAGAATTTAATGCCTAACTTACCATGATTTTGTGAGTGATTAAATGGAAAATATGATGAGAAATATCACAGTATTCTGGAAATATATCTGACATTAATGTTATTTTGTTACCATTTTAAGTGTTACCAACACATGAATATAGATAGATTCATGTACCATTATTGATGCTTTCCCCATTATAGTTTAGCATCAAAATCTAAACAGGGAAGGATAACATTTTACTAATCATATTATTTATGACTAACTTCCTTGTTTACAGGCTTGTGGAAATTATATTTGAAGAGCTGCCTATAAACATCTGATCTCTTTAATAATTCCATTTGTAAATTATTTAGCATCTGCATCCTGCCGTTATGTAGGGACCATGTAGTTGTGCTAGCTCATTAAAACTGCATTACTTTCGACCCCAGAATTCACCAATGGGATTTTATTATAAACACAATGAAATTTTGATTAGGGTTCTGAGACAAGTGCTTGTCAAAGTAAATACTTGCTATACATGTTGATATGTTACCACAGTGCTGAAAAAAAATAGGCTTTTAGGAGAAGAATTATAAGTGGAGTAAAGGAGGGGAAATTATTTGGAAATCCTATAGTAAATTCATAAAATAACTCATAAGCCCAAACATCACTAATAAACTGAAAAGGGAGGCTTATCCCGCCCCATTAAGAAGCATGGGATTAAATCACCATCAGATTGATGTCTTCAAGGTCCATGTTATTTTTAATTATGGACAAGTTCCATAAGTACTTAAAAAAACAGAATGATATAGCCAAAACTTCTAGGACTTCTTGAAAACTGATAAACTTTTTTCCTTATGAGTAGATCTTTTCAGCTCTGTCATTCTGTGATTGAGGAACCTTTTTCATTAAAGTGAGTGACTTTGTTAACAGAATAGGAAAAATTTGTGCTCTTTGTTTCACTTATAAATGTGCAAAATGATTTTACTCTTTTACCTGCTTTGGGAAGACCTTTGTGCATAAATACCTTGAACTGTAGCACATATCCAGGTTTAAGGGTCAAATCTCGAGTTACTGCAAATCGATCTCCATCTGATTTTCCAAACACCATGGCTGAAGGCGTGGTGGCACAAAAGGTTTCATTTTTAACCATTCCTTCATTAGCCAACATCAACCACACACTCATTTGATTCATAGGGTAATCAAACGCTGGCTTCTCATAAAAGTTCTAATAGAAACAATACAAATAAAGCAGGAAAGCAATTTAATAGCTCTGAAAACAAAAAAGGAATTTTCAGTTCATGACATGCTGACCCATGTACCACTAGTATTTCTAGGAAAATACAGAAGAAGCTCCAAATTAACTTTGACTGCCATTCACATTTTCTCTTGATGATTTAACAACCAAAAATATTTTGCTGCTGTTTACAATCATTTTTTAAACACACTAACCATTCTGCTTGATAACTTGGTTAGACTTTATAGTCCTTTTCACATCCAAATAATCTGTGAGCTAGTAGCCAAGAGAGGTAACCAAAAAATGAAGTTACAAACACTAAAATACCTGGGGTAAAGTTGGGTTCACAACTGGAATAACCTGCTTCTGCTTCTCTGACAGAATGATGATGTCATCTACTGCCCACTGGTCATAGTCCTCCCCAGAGAACACGGGCTGCCACCAGCGGAACCTGGTGCAAGGGGTCTTAGCAGCGGCTGGAAGCTCCAGATACACAAATCTGCAGAAGAGCAAATCATTTATGGGGAGGAAAGGAAAAGCTGTGTTTTTCTTAGAAGCTGGTGAAATAACAAACTTAGCAACAGGAGATTTTAGTTTGATATTTTGAAATTCTAAGTTTGGACAGATCAAATAAGGAGGCTTAATGTTGTGAGAAAGTTTGATCCTGATCATGTTTACTTCATTTGGAATGGTATCCTTTGGAGAAGAGGAAAAATATTTCAGCTGCATTTGATTCACCCACTTCTTTTGACTACCAGAAGGTGGCTCATAACTTTTAAAGAAATATCAAGAAAAAAACAGTTCCTTCATACTTACTACATAAATAATGGTAATTTTAAAAATGTAAGGGTAATTCTTACCAGGGAAAAAAAATCTAACTATGGTTGGTCTTTGTGAACATTTTTTTTTTTTGGTACGAGGGATTGAACTTGGAGCACTCTGTCACTGAACCACATCCCCAGCCCTATTTTGTATTTATTTAGAGAGAGGGTCTCACTGAGTTCTCAGCACCTCACTTTTTGCTGAGGCTGGCTTCGAACTTTCGATCCTCCTGCCTCAGCCTCTGGAACCGCTGGGATTACAGGCATGTGCCACCACATCTGGGTCTGTTAACATTTTGATGTATATTATCCTACTCTGTAATTTATTTTATAGGCATTTACATTTTGGAACAACATTGTATCGTAAGTAATTATGTCAGTGAAATTATTTAAGAATAATTTAATGTCTACGATTTTTCATCACATGGACATGCTAGTGTTTATCTTTCCCTATTATAAATAATTTTGTGGTGGGATTTCCTATACATAAAGCTTCCTCTACTCCTTACTTTATTTATTTTTTTTTTTTTGGTAAAAGTCCTAGAAGTGAAATTATTGGGTCAAGTAAACTGGTCATGTTTAAGGCTCTTGATTTTCTAAATTCCTGTCTGGAAGAGTTATAATGGTTTATGATAATTTGCAGGATGACACAAGAGAGACTGTTTTGCTATTCCCATGTGGAGACAGCTCTTGGTGCTACCATTAAAAAAAAATGGCATCGTAACTGTTAAAAAATGGTATCTTTTCATGCAATGGAAGTTTATTATGATTCACATTTTATTGAACATATGTACTTCCTCTTTAGTAATATCCACTCATTCCTTTTATTTATTTTTCCCATTATTGTGGGATCTTAGTGCTTTTCTTGACAATTTGTATAAGCTTTTTACAGGGACATTGATGCTTTATCTCATATTTGTTGCAAATACTTTTCCCAATTAGCTTTCCTACTTTTCACATCATATGTGCAGTCATATATGTACCTAGGTAATGATGTCCATGTCATTCCACCATCTTTCCTGCCTCCATGCACCCTCCCCATCCCTCCCTCCCCTTTGTCCAATCAAAGTTATTCTGTTTTTCCCATGTCCCCTCACCCCCTTATGGAACAGCATCCACTTATCAGACAGAACATTCAGTCTTTGGTTTTTTGCGATTGGCTTACTTCGTTCGCTTAGCATGATATTCTCCAATTCCATCCATTTACCTGCAAATGCCTAAATTTTATTCTCTTTTAATGCTGAGTAATATTCCATTGTGTATATGTACCACAGTTTCTTTATCCATTCATCTATTGAAGGGCATCTAGGTTGCTTCCACAGTTTAGTTTTTGTGAATTGAGCTGCTAAAAACACTGATGTGGCTGCGTTACTATAGTATGCTGATTTCAAGTCCTTTGGGTACAGATGGAGATGAGATAGCTGGTGGTTCCATTCCAAGTTTTGTAAGGAATCTCCATACTGCTTTCCACATGGGTTGCACCAATTTGCAGTCCCACCAATAATATAGAGGTGTGCCTTTTCTTCTACATCCTTGACAACATTTATTGTTGCCTATATTCTTGATAACTGTCATTCTGCCTGGCATGAGATAAAATCTTAGAGTAGTTTTGATTTACATTTCTCTAATTACTAGAGATGTTGAACATTTTTTCATATATTTGTTGATCAAATGTGTATCTTTTTCTGAGAAGTGTCTGTTCAGGTCCTTAGCCCATTTATTGATTGGATTGTTTGTTTTCTTGTAGTTCTAGATGGACAGCATGCCTTTATTTTAAGTTTTTATTTATTTATTCTAAGTGAAGTTTTTTGAGTTCTTTATATATTACTTGTTGTCTTCTGTATCTCTGAAGGAGATTTTGAACTTTTGTAGTTTTCTTCACAGAAATTCTCATTATTGTTTGTTAAAGTTATTTCTTATATTTGTTTATGTATTTGTCACCATGAATGGGGTCTTTTTACCATATATTTCAACTCAGACTTTCTTAATCAGTTCAACGTCACAGAAACCTGAGAGAATATGGTGGATTCTTTGGCCTCCCATAAATATTCCCATAAATAAAACATTTTGCTAGCATTTGAGGTGGCTCACAATGCCTGGAGTCCAGGTTATTTACTTGGGTTTAAACTAAGTATTTCTGGGATTTGAACCAGCCATTTAATTTTTGTTTATTTACATAGTTGTCTAGTCACTTTATTGAACTAAAAATATCCAATTTGACCATTGAATTACTTGGAAAAATAATTTGTCTTATTCTAAACTGTTGTTTAAACCAGTTTGGCACTGTTACCCCCCTCTCCACTCCCCCTAGTTCTACTGGACTGCATCTCGGGGACTCTCACTAGGTTTCATCTCCTATCCAGAGTTCATGACTTTCTCACTAGATGTTAAATATCATTTTGCCCAGGTGTTTCATTTCTGGTTTCAGCCTCTACCCCATGTTCCTTAGATAAAAAACTTATTCATGTTTACTTGTGTCATATATTATGGAGAATTATATTGCCTTTAAGGGACCCAATATTTTGAAAACACAAACTTGTAAACCTTTTACCTGTAATAAAGGTATATTTGAAGTGGTATGTTTAAAATATATTTGATTTGTAAGATTTTGATCTACGTATTCCTCAATAATTGTTTTTCAATACCAGACTCAGTTGTAATATGCAAAACAGGAACAATATTAATATAGTAAAGCTTAATAATCATCAGTGGTCAACACGTAAGAATTTTGCCTTGCATTAAAGTGGAAATATAGAGATTAGAAAAAGAAACACTCTAAAAGTGATCTTTGCATGAATTTTAATATATATATAAAATGTAAAGTATAAACACAGAATTTCAAAATACTACATAATTACAAAAGAACTAAATTTTAAAATATTGACTGCCTGGTGCACAAAATTATTTTCCTAAATGCTTCAACAGTTGTCTAAATTTTTTTCCTCCTCAGTAACTGTGGTCTGAACCCAGGAGCATTTTACCACTGAGCTACATATCCAACCCTTTTAATTTTTTATTTTGAGACAGGGTCTCACTAAGTTGCTTAGGGCCTTGCAAAATTGCCGAGGTTGGCCTTGAACCTGCAATTCTTTTGCTTTAGTATCCCAAGTTACTCGGATTACAGATGCGGGCCATTGTGGCCCAGCTGAAATATTAATAACATATGTTCTTCATCTATAGGATAGTCCAATGAAAATTTTTAGAAAATCTGAACGCTACAGACTCATTCATATATTATTTAGGACTAGTCCTGGATGTAGCCATATGAAAACTTTTAACAACAACAACAAACCCGTCTTGCTCTTGAATCTAACAGTTGAGCATATTTTGTGTTACATATAAAACCAAAACCCAAACCAAAAAACTTCCAATGGAAAAGTGAGCTTGGAACATCCCTATAGCACACTGGGTAAACAGAGGTCTATCATCTTGCTTTTCTTTTAGCCACCATTTTTTTTTCAAAATATTTAAAAACTCTAACATGAATGCAAATGGGGTTTTGTTCCACCAGAACAGAAATGAAGTGAAAGTGGAATGAAATCTTTATATGTTGGGCTATCATTTGTGTTAAATATTTATGAGTTTGGCTATTTTTGTAACTGTCAATATTTTAGAAATGCCTCAACAAAAAATGTCATCTTTGCCATTCCCAGAAACCACTGGAAGACCCAGTAGGTGGGAGGTTACCTTGGCTTGCTGAAATCTGAGAAGTACATCTCTGCCAGCAGGTGCCACTGGATGCCCCCGTTGTTGCTGTACTGGAGGAGGACGCCCTCCTCTCGGCTGTCGGGTTTGTTGCACGCACCACTCTCTCCGCCTATCTGGATGTAGAACTGGACAAAGTCCACCCAAGAGGTATCCAGATCCCAGCTCACCAACTGTCTTTTCCCAGCCTTTCCAAAGAACAATAAAAACCACTGTCAATCATTTGAGAGCTCTTTGGCATTTGACTGTTCAGTTCCAAATTCACATGAACATCCTAACACTATGTGGAGGTGGTTTTGTCCCCAGTTACTACTGGGAGGAGCAAGCTGTGCCATTTTGTTGTTCTGTGCTAGCTATAGTAACTGTTCTTGGATATATTTGTTTAATCTCTTCATCACTGATTCCCAGAATAGATTATGAGGCCCTTGGGAATTTCTCATTATACCGAAGGGTATTTGAAAGTTTTTTAAAAATGAAGCAAAATTAACTTTAATTAAAACACTCCCGGCTTTTGCTTTATAAATCTCCTTTGGGCAGAGTAATGGAGAAGGAAGACAATATACCTTGAAATCAGAGGGCTTTTTGGTTTTTGTTTTTGCAGTGCCAAAGAGAGAACCAGGGCTCTGTGCATGCTAGGCAGGCACGCTAACACTGAGGTACATCCCCAGCCCCACGTGAATCTGGGTTTGAATCTCAGCCCAATACTGTTCAGGAGCTGTGTGGCCTTTCTGAGCTCTTATTTTCCTCAAAGGTACAATATGGTAAAAATACCTTACTCATAGGATGTTGTGACCATTGGGTGAAATAACACATGACAGAGAAACTGTCTAGCTCACTGTGTGCCTTCCTGAGGGAACATCCTCTCCAGAGATATGCCTGGATCCTCCTCTCCCATGGGAAACAAAATCAAACAGGCAAGACAGAAATTTCTTGGCAAAAGAGAGTACTGCAGTGTGTCACGCTCCTAGTCTGCCTGCCTGCTATCTGCCTGTCTTTCACTTTTCAATACAGAGGTTGGGTAGGGTTCATTTAAATTAGTTATTACAACCACTAAACAATCTTGTTATGTCTTTAAAGGGTTAAAACTTCCCACAAATCCACTTTAACTCACCTTTTCCCTTTGGTATGTCTGTCCCCTGAGCATCATGGCATTGTGGTGAGGTGTACAAACAACAAGAATGTCACTGTTGTTGTGTGTGAATGGTTTCATAAAAAGGGAACTGAAAGAAGGTTTGCTTTTGATACTTTTTTCCTAAGCAGGTATTGATTAATCCATGGACTTCTCTGAGTTGATCTCAGAGAACTTATAAGGAATTCAACTAAAAAGTCAGTAAGAAAAAATGGGGTTGGGGAGGAAGAGCAAGGGAGGAAGATTACCTCTAGATAGGGGAAAGGAGTGGGAGGGAAAGGAAGGGAGAAGCGGAATTGCATGGATGGTGGAAGGAGACCCTCATCATTATACAAAATACATGTATGAAGATGTGAATTTGGTGTCAACATACCTTATATATAATCAGAGATATGATAAATTATGGTATAATGGTGTATTAAGAAATGTAATGCGAAAATAAATAAATAAATAAAAGAATTAATTGGATAGAAAGTGTATTTTTATTTTCTTTATACATCTGTTTAAATGCTTTTTTATTATGTCTTCATTAAGCATAAAAATGTCCTAAATGGAATAAACTGAAACTTATCAAAGTTAAAAAAAAAAAAAGAAAAACTGAGATGGTATACATAGTACAGAAAACACTCCACATCCTTACAACCTGAACCCTACTCTAATCCACTAAGTTCATTATGGAAGGGTTTTAGCTATCAGAAGTTACAGGGTCAATATTTGGGACTAATTAAGGAGTACTCTGCTATTTTCAGAACTAAAGCCAATTAAGAGACTCCAAGACAAATGAAGGTTCCCACAAAATGAGAATTGAAGTTAATTCTGAGGCTGGATCTCACTCCTTGAAACTTTCATTTTTAAGTATGTATTTGAAGGAATCTTATAAGTAATATGCATTTTGAACTTGTTATAGGTACTTAAAATTTTTCTGATTGTTGATTTGAAACCCTCAGTGATCCTAGTATTTTTATGCTCCAGGCTCATTGCAGGAAGAATGATTTTTAGAGGAAAACCTATAGAACCTAGCAGGTTAATTCCAATCTAAGAAAACTCGTGAAAAACTTGGCATGTGGAAATGAGCCAGAAGGATAGACATCTAAGGTGAGGAGAGTTAAAAAAAAAAAGCCAATTATCACAATTAGCTGGTTGGAATGATTGTTCTATTGTGAAATTCACAGAGCAGAGTTGTTTTTCCAGGAGATGATAGTGTTAGTCTACAGAGGTTTCGAAAGATGGTTTTGTGGGATTTTTGTAAATGATGGAAAATATCACACTAATGCTTAGTTTGGCACTGAAAGTGTTTTTTCCTAGAGAATAGCACAAATCATTTTCTTTTGTTCAGTGACCTGAAATAATGCTGAATATTGTTTTAAAGGAAGAGGGAAAAAAAAGAAGAAAGAAAAGGAAATGGCTCATGACAAAGTTTTTGTTGGAATTTAGAAGTGGATGTAAAAGATGCTTTGAAGTTCTCCTGTTACACTGTGATCAATGGATTTGTGCATATGTGCAGACATATGTGCACATGTGTGTTTCTATGTGCATGTGTGTTTGAGTAGTAGGTTAAGCATCTCCTCATTCCGGGAGTGTGGAAATTACCTTTCAACTTTATCCTCAAATTCTAGATTAAAATGGTTCACTACTTTAAGGGTTTAGCCAAAAATGAAATAAGTTTTAATAAGGAATGCTTTCACCACTAGAACTTTTACAACAGAACCTCTAAAATACGTCAATTATCTTTATCTTTTGCTTCCCATTGAAATTTCTTTAGCTAATCAAAATGCCCTAAAAACAAAGACTTCGATTTATTTGATAGTAACCATTCCTTCAGCATTTCTTTCTTAACTTCATTCCTTCCTTCCTTCATTCACTCATTGCCTTCTTCAATTTTTGTACCATGTATTATAGAAACAACCATGCAAAGGGCCCACAGATTTGCAGCAGAGACAGTGATGACAACTGAGGACTGCAGACCAAGTCCTGGTTACTTGTTGAGGCCCCTTTGGTCCTATGATCACTTACTAGTTCTCAAATCTATTTAGTATTCAGAGTATTTATTGACACGTGTATGTCTAGTGCCAGGCATGAATTTTGGAGCCTAACACTTTATCTAGAGTTTGACTCTGTTAGTGGGCTTCTACATTCTGCTAGGTACTGTGTGGATACAAAAAAAGATGATCAGTAGATGTATAAATGGAGAGTGTTCTAAAGATAGAGAGATTACTACAGTTTTCCCTAGCTCCCAAAGTCTTCATGGACACAGCAGGCTTTGAGTGGATGCTGAAAGGTTTATGTGATGCAAAAAAAAAAAAAAAGAAAAAAAAGGAAGTGTAATGGGGCACAGGATCCAGAGCAAGGCAGGGAAACTGGAAACCTTGGATGACCAGGAGAGTTTCCTGGCTGAAGCAGAAGACTCATGTTTGGAAAACGAATATAAGTTATGCAGGGAGGGGAGGAGACCATCCTGGACATTGGCAAGAGGAAAGGAAAAGGATGGAAGTATATTTTTAGGTAAGTTAATCGAGGGTGCTTTGTGCATGGCCTAAAGTCCTTCTTTTGGGATCTTGCGTATTCTCCACTTCCAAATGTTTGCTGGGGGACTGCCAAATTGGTATCCCCCTTCTCTACCAAACCAGTGAGCACATGACTATGGCTCTGACCACCATTCCTCTCAGGACAGAGAGATTGTCAATCTAAAACCTTCCTCTGTTTTTTTTTTTTTTTCCCTTGTCACTGCGTGACAATGGAATGGAGATAGAGATGGCTCTGTGGGCATTTGAGTTATTGACAACTATGAGGCCTCCTTGTGTTTTGACTGCATGAAACCAGTTTTTCCCTTTTTTGACTTCAGGTGGTTTCCCCAACTAGATATCTAAACAGATCTGAATCATTTAAGAAAAAAAAAGCAAGCAATTACTCTGAGATATTCTGACAAAAATTTGCAAGGGAAAGCTGGATTGGGAGGTAAAGAGAAAAATTTCACTTTTAAAATTATGTAGACAAATTCAATAATACCAATTTAAAATTTATTTTCATAAAATATAATTATGATAGCTAACATTTACTGAGCTTTTTTGATGTGCCCAACATTATTTTTTGTTCTTACTGCATTAACTCACTTATTACTCTCAAAATCCCACTTTACAGACAAGAAAACTATAATACAGAGAGATGTCATAACTTTGAAAGGCCAATCAATAAATAAGTTTTGGAGCACAGATACAAACCCAGGTAATCTTACTCCGTAGGCTCTCTTGAATTAAGTGGAAGAAATAATGACATGTAACACAGATCTTTTATGTATTTAAAATTTGTGTATGTGTGTGTGTACACACACATTTACTGGGATATTTGGGTATATGTTAGTGAAAGATTCATAATCTTATTTTTAAAAATTTTATTTCAGTTATTCCTTAGAAGGTCAGGCACTTAAAAAAAACAACAACTTTATTTTGTTTATTTAGTTTTTTTTTATACAGTGCTGGGGATTGAACCCACAGCCTCAAACATGCTAGGCAAGCACTTTACCACTGAGCTACAACCCCAGCTCTCATAATCTTATTTTAAAATTGATGCTTATAGCCTTCTCTTTTCTGTGCAATTTTATAGCATATGCAGATCTATATAATACATGTTGATCATTCATTGACTATTATCTTTAATAATATTCATTAGAGGATCTTCATTGTCAATGAATCCATTCCTGACTTTCTATCATTCCTTGTCTTGTTTATTTTCTGATTCTTTGTTCTGCACCTGCATCAAAACAAAACCTGTACCTATTTTTGCACTTGCATAAATTAATTTATCTTGGATTTCTGCCTAAACATATTCTGCAACATATCAGCCCTATGGTATATTATTCACACCTCTTTACTTAGTACCTGATATAAAGTAGGACATTTCTAATTGTCTCAGAATTGGTGGCTCTAGTCCTTTCTGGAAAGTAGTATTTAAGCACTACACGTTCTAAAGAGAGCTGCCAATAATAACAGTTAAGAGATGTCATTCAGTTTGGAGATTAAAACTGTACCCTTTCTAGTCCCTTTGAAAATTACATAAGAAGATACACTGGAGCAGACAGGAAAAGAATGTTCAATCTATACTGTAGCAAGGGAGGAGAAGCAGATGATTACCTTTATCTCATCCCTAACCAAGCAATAGGGATTGTGGGTATTCTAAGATAATCAGTCAATTATACTGTGGTCCCTACTTGGAATCTACCAATCTGCATGCCTAATTTGGTAGCACTAGTATGAAACCTGAAGACTGCAAGATAAACTTTTATGTAGAGTTTCACCAGTATCTATGGAACCAAGCCAAAATAAGACCTGAGATTTCTGCTCACCATGGACAGCTGCTCAGTTCTCTTGGGACAGCCCTCCCTACCCTTATTCCTCCTTTCTCCAATCATATTTCTGAGATTAATGGAATGAGAAATTAATAAATAAACATAAAAGTGGTTTCCTATATGTCAGAGATTCTTTTACATAATTGTTAAATTCTAGCTCATTTAATCGACATAAAACCCCTAACGAAGTAGATTCTCTATTGTCCCAATTTCGCAGCAGATGAGAAAGTGAAGCCACAAGGAGATCAAAGTAATGTGCTCAAAATCACAGAGCTAGGAAATGGTAGAATCAGGTTGAATCATATAGACTGGCTCCAGAGTTGCTTCCTTAACCTCTAAGCCCTTCTACTCCTACCCCTGGTCATTTCTCACCTGAAGCCCACACATCCAAACACCTGCCAAAGGCCAGGGTAAGGAATTACCAAGAGCCTTCCCCATTTAAAAAGTCTCCAGAAACAGCCTGTCTGGCATCAGAAGAGAAGAAACAGGATTGAGATCAGATACAAAAGGATAAGAATTGCAAACCAGCCTAATCTGGATCTGTAGTAACCAAAAACAATGAAAAAAAAAAACCCCAAAAAACTCTTTTAAGTTTCCCAAAACGTAGTGAAGCGATAGGAGTTAAACAAAACCCTGTCAAAGCAGGGAATGTGGGCAAAAGCAAAACATTGCATATATGTACTTTTGGAGTTCAGCCTGTGCTCTAAGCAAGTCACACATTAAAGTAGCCACTGCCCCCGTGACTCACCCCACTCTTGGTCATACCTTGCTGAAGTACAGAGATGATCCAGAAGAGACAACTCCACATCCTTGTTCTGGTTTTACAATTTCTCCTCCAATTACTTCTTGCCAGTCAGACTCCCAACCATTCTGGTTCTCAAAATCTGACATAATTGTGGAAGGAAGTGCAGCTTCTGGATGGCATTCAGTGCCTTGGTATCCTTGGTCACACCTATGAGAGAGCAGGGTCAAGTAACCAAGTCACCAACTACTTGGCAGCACAACAGCCATCTTGCCAAAAACATGCTAGGTGTCTCACTTTTCCTTGCATCTATCTTATCATTAGCATGAGATTTTTCTTTACAGTGTTAATCTGTATATGTGGTGTGGTACTAAAACAATTTAGTTTTCATACTCCCCCAAATAAATAGAATCCTTCCTGAGAAGACATCATGGTAGAATGGTAGAATTTAGGCATTAAATAGCAATGAGGAAGGACACAGGTATATGTGCTTATATGGAGTCGGGGTAAGATATAGTGGAATTTTCCGGCAGGCTTAAAAAAAAGTCACATAGAAATGTTTGTCTGTTCAACCAACATGCAACTATGGCCATGTTTCAGTTTCTCCTTCTGATTTAATTATGTCTCTTTTATAGTCTTTATGGATTCAAGTGTGTTCCTTTCTTACTCTCATTAGTGATAATCACTGTCTCCCTGCGTGCACAACCTTGAGCTTCTGTTGAAGTGGCACGGGAGAGCGAGCTGCAGTTTCACTAGTGCTCTAAGACTTTCAAGGGGAGAAGGGGGAAAAGACAACAAGGCATTTTTTAATAAACTCTGAAATTTAAAACCAGAAGCCCTTGCCTCTAGATTATATGTGGCTTTATACTTATTTTAATGTATCTTTTTTTTTTGGTACTAGGAATTGAAACCAGGGGTACTCTATCACTGAGCCACACCCTCAGATTTTTAATTTTTTTTTTTTTAATTTAGACAGGGTCTTCCTAAATTGCCTAGGCTGGCCTAGAATTGGGGATCCTCCTGCTTCAGCTTCCCAAGTGACTGAGATTACAGGTGTATACCTCTGTACTCAGTTAATGTAATGGTATCTTTTACATCTAAAGAAAGAAGAGAAAGTAGGCTCATTTTCTTTTGATTTTTTCATCATTTATTAGTCTATCTACTAACTGATAACAATAGCTGTGGTATATCCATAGACATGATCCTGAGAAGCAGGGATGGATTGCATTTACTGGAGCACGCACCTGCACATGCCATGGTCACATGAGCCGTGCCCACTGCACATGTTGGGGCACTGCTGCCCGATGTAAATGCTGTCCAAAGCCCACTCATCCTGAGCTGTGTAGTAGCTCTGACTCCATCGGAAGCGGGTGGCACTGGACCTGGAAACAAAGTACATAATAAAAATAGTGTTCCAGAATGCCAGAGCACCAGATAACTCATTTTCTGGAACTTGTATTTAGCGGATCATCATTTGTCTTCAGTTTAGTTTTCACTCAACTACTGTGCAATACAACAATTCTATCATGAATGAAAGTTAAAAAGAAACCCCCTATATTAGATATACTTCAATCTTAATTCATTTGAGATGTTTTAAAGAAAAACAAAATATCTTTATTTTTGTGATTGCTCAGAGATTTGGTGCTAGAAAAAGAACAAAAAAAGGATACTTTTTAAAAATAAAAAATATCTACTAAATGGAGGCTTTCACAGAAAAAAATGTAAAATTTCCAGTCAGAATTATTCAGTTTCTCAGAACAAATGAATCACTAGTTATTGGCAGATTTTCAGTTAGCTTACAATATAAAACAAAAATTTTGTTTGGGATATTATATAGTTCAGGGGGAAGAGGACTTATTGTATATATACCATACTATTTCACAAATAAGAACACCTGCATGTTAAATTCTGCTTCCTCTGAAACACTGACTTGCTTAAATTTCAAGGACCAGCTGATCTTTACTGGAGATGAAAACTGAAGGGGAACATTGTACAGAGAGAAACACTTGGGACCTTAATTCACTGAAACCAGATATAAAGCTTAAAGAAGAGAATATTTTGAGAGCACTGTCAAAAGGCCTCCAGTCACTCACTACTTTAAAATATTCTTTTTAAAATTATGGCATATTTCTCACCTGTAGGAATTTTCAGGAATCTGTCATTAGATCTTTTTGGCTAAAATACTAAACAAAATAACAAAGAAAGGACTTGCAGAATGATTGTGGTTGCTTAGCTTCCTGATTAAACCATCCCTAAGCATGCCGTCTACACATACATTTGATCTTAATGTCTCTGAATGATCCATTAAAATTTCAGCATCAATTACACATATTAAGTACTCCCTAAGTACATAACAGACCGTTAAAATCCAGACTGAGTTTTATTGTTTATTTTACCAATGATCTGTTGCTAATAGGTTGCACTTTCATTCCTGGTAGGATAATTCCTGGATTCACTGGGGTACATCCAGTAGACACAGTTTTGCTGGTGTATAGTCCTCGTCAAAGGACATACAGTAGGACAGATGTACCACCTCCTCTACGGTAACAGATTTGTGCTTGTAATTAAACGGTCATGACAATTTCCATAGTCCCATTAAGAAATGGTTTTTAGAAAAGCCCACTCTAAAAGTGGATACATTGTCTTGTAGTCTAGAGCCCTACAGAATAGAAGCAAATAAAACTCATGCACCATTGTTATCATGAAAAGGAGAGTTGACTCTAATCTGAGTCAAGTCCAGGACCACAGCTGACTAGATTGTAAGATCATCTGAGACAGGAATATCTTTAGTTCCAATGGTTTACACAGGAAAAGAATAAAGTAAATGCTCATAAAATTGTGTTAAAAAATGAGTCAATGAGTGGCTGAACAGCTCAGGAAAGGGTAGACTGTTTCTCACTTCTGTAGGTAATATAGTAAAGAATCAAAGGACAAGACCCCTCGGACCCTGCTGAACAATTTATCACCTGTGTGACCTTTAGTGAGAAATCTAAGCCTTCAGGGGCATCTGCTTCCTCACTTCTCAAATAGAGGGTTTCAGCAAACTGATTTCTAAGATCCCTTCTAGCTCTCAAATAAAATGATTCATCTAGTGGTGTGTTGGCTAAGGTGACAGTTTTCTTTATAGTTACATGCTGCTACAAAACCCATGGCATACTTTATTAGGAGGCTTCCTCACTTCCAGTATTCAAATGTGGTAGAGGGTTCAGGAAGCTGTCCTAGATTTCCCAGTTCATTTATGCTTTTACTAGTCACGTGCAGACACATTCTGAATTCTTTTTCTAGGTAAATTAAACCTTACACACATTCTATGAACTCTTGAAAAAGTTATTTCCTTAAAAAATAAAAAGCTTAAGGGGAATTATTCCATTTAAATAAAACCCATAGTTTAATGTTCTGATGTTAATTAAGAGAGAGTGCAATAAATGGTGGTTGAATATTGGCTTCATTTTTAGTGAGAAAAAAAATCAGTTGTGTGAGCTATCTCCAGCTGGTCACACGTGGGAGGACAAGGTGTGATCTCACTGATTTTCAGCTGCATCACTGCTAAATATTGGCCCAAAATACCAATGTTTAATTTGCCTGATTCTCTCTTTCTCCCAACTAAGTAATCTTAGGAAGGTCTTGCACACTTTGGATAGAATCTGAAAGTGGAACTACTGCTATGTGGGTCATGAAATGAAGTTTACTTGCATTTAAAACCCAAACTCTATGGATTCCCTAAAGCAACAGAACTTGAATCTTCATTTAATTTTTTCCCCCATATAAACTTCAAAACAGAAACAAAGTGGCATTGAGTCATCTCTTGGTAGTTGGATAGCCTGAGGAATTAAGGTAAATGAAGGCTGACTAAATTGTATTTTCCACCTTCAGAGTTCCTGTAATTACATTTACCCAATTATTCTGAAACTCATTCAGTCATTAGGTGTTGATTTGTTTATGAAGTTGGCGACTGACAGCTGTTTGGGTCTCATTAGGCCCTGTTCTTATGTAAATGTCTCTCATAAAAACAAAATTAATTTTCATTGGGTAACAAATGTTCAGTTCTTATACAATATAATTTCTCTGAGCAGGTGTATACATTTGATATTTCCACTCTAAGTTATCCTAACTAGTACATTTTCCAAAGTTAACAGACCTTTAATAATGCAAGAATCACATTTGCTTTTATGCATTCAATTTATATTTTGTGTAAGTTTGAATCAAAATAGCAGAACAAAGATTTGTCCAAAATAACACAGCTGAAAGCTAAGCTTCATGGCTTTCCCCAATGAAATATTATTTGCAAAAGTTTGAAATGAATATAATAAAGTTATCAAGAATGCCAAGGAGAGTAAATATATCTCATCTTTATAGCAGAAATTTTAAATGTTATAGATCCCAAAACAATGGCAATCACCAGTTAAACACTATTTATTTAAATGTAGCAATAATGTAAGTATTAGTCAGTAAGAATGCTAAAATAAATATCCTACTGAGCTGTTTGTTTTTAAAAAATATTTTCACTTTCTTTTTCCAGGGCTTTGAAGGAAAGTTGGAAAAGCAGAATGAATTCTTTTTTTTTTTTAAACATGTGTTTAAAGGCAAATGCACAAAAAAATAACTTAGTTGATTTTTTCTGTCTTCAGACTGAAATATCTTATAATAAAATATCTCTTTAGTTTACTGAGGCACACTGAATTGAAATTCTATATAATTTTCCAACATTCAATGAGCCACCTATGATATAGAAGGCACTATGTTGAGTCTAGAGTTTAAGGGTCAATATATCTCCTTTCCAGTGTTTAATTAACACTGAGGACAATTAACCTTTCCTGACTATGCTAAAACTTTCACTTTGCTGATACATCTTTCAAGTTAAGAAATAATAGTGCAAAGAAAAAAAAAAGAAGAAATAGTAATATAACATACATTTTGAGTGTTAAATACCTATAAACATGTTTTTCTGATAAGGTTAATACTTTTGGGGTACTTACTAAACTACAATAAATAAGAAAAATAGCTCATAATGTTTCTAGGGGTGAAAATACATCTCTAAAACATACCACTGATATTATCTTACTATAATTTTGAAATCATACCACACATTTTCATGAATAAAAATAATTTTCAAATAATGATAGAAATATACTTATTTGTATATGTGAAATAAGGGGGAAAACCCCTCAGTAGCTTGTGTCCAGTATGACTACTACTTCAATTACTGATATATCATTTTGCATAAATTTCTACTGATATATATGATTAGAAAGTCCTTGAAATTAAATAAAAGTTTTGATTATATTCCCAGCAGTAGGCATCAAAAAATAGATCTTGCAGAAAGTAAGAACTTGTTATACAAAATATCAACAGAGTACCCAGAAATGGCTCACAGTTGGACAAAAAATAAAAGATCCGTATGAATCAAATTTCAAGCATTTTATTCCAACTGTCGTAATGATGCACTCTTAAAACTAATCAAGGAGGCATTCTTACATAATTCCATTATTCAATTTTCAACTAAAAGTATTAAAATAATACCAGGTTGTTACTTAACCAATTATTTTTGTGTAGAATCTAATTTTTAGATAAAATAATCTGAGGATTTATTTCATAATTTTCTTTTCACCAAAGGGGTATGGAAGACAGATATCACAGAAAAATATAATACTTGTCTCTCTCATGCTTTTTCTGCTGTTCACATCACTGAATCTTACAATTCCAGGACTGTGGGGGACCCTTAAGATAATCCAATTTAAAAATTTCATTCTATGCATAAAGAATTGGCCTTAAAAGGTAGTGAACGTGAAGATCATGTGGCTAGCCACTGACAAAGCTACTCTGAGAATTCAGGCCTTCTAATTTCTATCTGGGCTTCTTCTTTGGGCAAAGTTCATCCTGTTCAAGGGCTTTAAATCCTATTCACAGTACTGAATTCTTAATCCCCCATCCCTTAAGTACTGCACTGTTTTGATTGGTCATCCTAACATGAAACAGTGTAATATCTGGGAAAAACTATTGTGCTTTTTTTCTTTTATTTACTAAAATGTTCTTTCTTGGTTACTGAAGCTTCTGCCTCCTGGGGATGATTTTTATTTACTGAAAAAAATGTGACTAGAGAAAGGAGTATATGTTAAGTTTTTTTTATATAAAAAGAAGGGCTTTGAAGCATGTCAATAAATTTTCAATTTATACTGTTTGAAGTTTTAGATTCCTGTATCATTGCCTTTTGTATGTCAAGTCTAAAGGATCTGGCTCTTAAGTTCTCACCTCCAAAATAAAAACTTGGGGCAGGCAAGAAGGGCGGTCAGAGGAAGCTGAGACATGGGAAAGAAATTTTTCATGTTTTTCATTAGCTCTATTTTTAAAATATTTTCAATACAAAAGAAATATCTGAGTCTTTGGATGGAACAAAATAATGAATAAATATCTTGCCATTGTGCTTAACTCATCTTACTATCCAAGTCATGCCAACAGAGATAGTAAGTTAAAGTGACAGCCATATCTAAAGATGTCATCTCTCACCAAGTTTTCTGGGGAAGAAGCACTATGACTCTTCTCCACTGTGTGAACTCACTGGCATGGTAAATACTTGCTGATGTAAATTCTTGACAACTCGGCATACTTGGAAGGCATTCCTGAAAGAGAGTTAGGCAAAATTAAACTCCACCTTCTATTACCCAGGGGAAATATGTTTACTTACCACTGTAAGTGAAAAAGACCTGAGGGAGCTGGGCATGGTGGCGGATGCCTGTAATTCTATCTGGGAGGCTCAGGCAGGAGTATCACAACTTCAAAACCAGCCTCTGCAATTTAGCAAGGCCCTAAGCAACTTAGTTAGACCCTGTCTCTAAATAAAAAATAAAAAGGGTTGAGGATGTGGCTCAGTGGTTAATTACCACTAGGTACCCAAAACAAAAACAAACAAACTTGAGGAAAGTTTAATATAATGATCTTAAGTATTGGTGATAGTGATGTATATGCAATCCATGATTTTGGGAAATAACTGCAAATGACATGCTACATGGAATTAAACGTCTTCCGGTTCTCATATGTACAAACAGAAATGGATTAGGAGTCATTTTTAAAATCTGTTATTAGCATACAGTAAAATTATTCTATTCGTCATGGTATTTATGCATTTATTACAATGCCAGATTATCAATGTACATATAAAAATGTAAATTTTATTTTTTAAAAAATGGATCTGGATTTCTTTTTGTTTTGTTTCTAAAGAGAAACCAGGTAAAGAGAACTAGGAGAGGAAGAGATGAAGACATGAAATGGGGAAAGGAGAGGTAAGTTTACAGTGAAAAAAGAGTAGAGAAAATAATATTCAAAACACAATCTGAGAATATTTGTTCTAGAAGTTATTCCCATTTAGTATTTCAGAATGAAGAATGTGGTCTCCTTATAATACATTGCTGACTTTATGTCAATTTTAAGCTACAGATAACACTATTTTTTTCAACTCAAAAAAGACTTTTAGAATTTTAACTGCTTTCATATGAAAAAGGAAGAAGCCACCAATCACAAACATAAGAAAATATACTTACTTCCTGGACAAGATGCCAGGTAAGGCCATGGTTGGTTGAGTACTCCAGCTTCACCTGGTTGTCCATGTGGGGGGTGTATTTCTGGCCACATCCCATCACCAAACTGAACTGAATCATATAGGAAGCGCCTATCTGCATTGATTGTGTTTCCACATAGCGCATACTTGAGGCAAGTTTAGAATCTCCTGTAAAACTGAAAGAGACAGAGGTGGAAATCAAAAAATTCTAAAAGTGATGTATCAGAGGAAAATTAAGCTCCTCACTTTTTTTCTTTTTATGGAACTGGGAATTGAACCCAGAGGCACTTAACCACTGAGCCACATCCCAGACCTTCTTATTTTTTATTTTGAGACAAGGTCTTGCTAAGTTGCTTAGGGCCTTACTAAGTTGTTGAGGTTGCCTTCAAACTTGTGATCCTCTTGCCTCAGCCTCCCTAGCCACTGGGAATACAGGTGTGTACCACAGCTCCTACCTTTGTGCTGTATGCTAGAACAGTTTCTGGTTACTTATTTAAACCTTGCTAAGTTCCAGAACATATTTCATTCAATCAAATAAATGTGATTTAAAATAATCAATCAAATAAACTACTTTTTAAGAAAGTTAATACCTATAATTGTCAAATGTACCTGAAATTGGGTATTCACTCATATATTGCCCTCATTAATCTCACCTCTTGAAATCTATCCAAAGGAAATAATTATAAATTCAGAGACAATTTCATAAAAATGTGATGAATATTACATGATTAATTATAATATAATTTTTTGCAATCTTATTGTCAAACTAGAGAAAAATGGAAGGCTTACGTAAACTGGCATAGCCAGCCACCTGGCAAAAATTATGTATATTTCAAATATTTATGAAGGTAATATAATCACATTAAATTTATATTATGAAGTACATTTCAAAAATATCCATAAGATGATGAAGAAAGGAAATTGACCAGAATGCTTGTGGTGGCTGTGTTTCGTGGTAAAAAAAATTTGATGATTTACAATTTTTTTTGTTTTATTTTCCAAATAGATTCTAATGCTCATGCATTAAGTACTAAAAAATCATAAAGTAATCTTAGCAGTTGTACCCTAAGTCAGTAAAATTCCCATGTTTTACTGGGTCCCAACTGAGTGCTATATAACTGTAACTGTAAACTGTTCGAAGGTAAACAAAATTATTATTATTATGTTTTAGAGAAAACTTCTCAAGGAATTTGTACTCTACCAGAGAAAATTAAAATGCAGACACATTGGCACTGAAGTTACACAGGTCAACTGCACTAGGGTTTATCTGCCATGGCACTTGTTTCTGCAATTCTATAAAAGGTCCACTACTGCTCTTCCACAGTAACCCCTACTAGTCAAAAGGCACAGAAGATGTGGGCAGAAGAGCTAATGTAATACTTTGTTGCATTTAATTATTTTCTATTATGGTATCAGCAAAATAAGGAGTAACTACGATGACTTGCTTCTTGCAGAGAGGAAGATGTTATTTATAATGGAATATTATTCATATATAGGTTCACAATAGACTTGGACTTGAGGTTATAAAATATAAACTTTTCCTATCAATGAGTAATTGCCATTTAGATAAAAGATTTTAAATTAAGATTTACACTTGGAAAATGAGTAGAGAAATAAAATAGAAGAACTTCAATATCTGCTTTAGTAGAATGTTAAAAAACAACAACAAAGGAAAGAGGTATATTCAGGATAGCTGGTCTTGCAAATCAGTTAAGAAATAGCAAAAGCCACAACTTGTTTATTATTATCAATAAAGGTGCCCATCATTTGTTGTTAGGCTCAGTCCATGACTGTGCTCAGAATAATACCCAAGTTATCTTCTTTAGTTTCATCTTCAGAGTAACTCTGTATAGTAGGAAAAATGATCTCTTTTTAGCATTTGAGGAAATGGGCTAGTCAATGGTAGAGAATCAATGAGAAATTGGCTTTGCTTGACTCCAGAGTCTCTTAACTAATACACTATTTCTGTATCTTCCAATAATTCTAAAATTGGGAGAGAAAAACACTGCAATTTGAAACAAATTTTGCTTATAGTTAATTTATAAGTCATTAACTTATGCAATGATACCATGGTGTTAAAGATATAAAGCTATGATTGCTGTTTTATGTTAGAGTACACAAGACACAATCTAAAAAATGCAACACCGTGAAATGAAACTTTTAGCAATATTGGCAGAGTAAATCAACATAGAACAAAAACAGTAATAAGCCATATAGGCACGAACTTATCTCCATAATTCCCATGGTCTTCTGAATAGGCAAGAAAAGGTTTTCCAAAGGTTTTTTTCTGGGAGAAATAGTGCTGCTTTTAGGATTAAATGCCCTTTCTAAAGCTTTCAAAGAGGAAGGTAATTAGATGCATGCCAACTAGGCTTCATTTAAATTGTTCCTGCTTTAAAGATGTGCTGTCTGTCCTGGGTGTCTTGAAAGAAAACCCCACAGCACAGGCAGCATAGGTCCTGATGGGTCTGCAAGTGACATGAAGACACTTTAAAGCCTTCTCACTTCTGCCATGCATGGTATTTCCCCAACCCAGCATTTCTGAAATAACTTAAGAATATTTTCAGGGTTTTTTTGGTAAATTCATCTCTTTTGGACTGTTTATTGTCTCTATAATTCTATACAAAAACAGAAGAAAATCTGTGTTTTACACACACATGTTGTGTGCACCTAATCATTTGTATCCATCACAAAACGGAGCCATGAAATTTGCTGAGGACCTGGAAGCATACACACCAAAGGACGTGTTCTGAGCTACTATGATGGAGAACAACAGATTTTGATAATGCCATGACACCAAGAAAATCACAAGATAAAATGTATACAAAACAGCGAGTTCAATAAGCAAAATGATGGTAGTTAAACAATGACAACAAGTCTTGCTTAGCAACTATTGTCTGTCAACTGGTGGAAGGCCTAGTGTTTCCTATTATAGGCAGATGCTTAAGGGTGGGCCAATTCAACTGCCAGCCACAGCCTATTTTTCTCCCCAGTCACCTTCCAGAGATTGTGTCTACCAATGAGTTCTCACCAATGAGATGTAAGAGATGCTAGGTGGATTTACTCGCTGGATCAATTACAAGCTTTTAAAAAGGGAAAGATGGAATTGAATGCCACACCCTTTTTGCCTGTTGCTTCTATGGATTTCCTTCCTTTCTAGTGAGGCATTGCATCTTGTGACAATAACAGAACAAGCATGTGGGTGGAGATCACTTTGCTGACATTGTAAAGTGAGAGCCTGGGTCTCTAGTGACCTTGTTAAGGTACTCACCAGTCCTGGGCTGTCTATCCTAGGGCTGCTTGTTATAAGTGAAAAATAAACCTCTTTACTTTTGTTCATGCCATGGTCAGTGTTTTCTTGTTTTATAATCTGGCTCTGGATGCATTTCTAACCACTACCCCTGCCATACCCATAGCGCTGTATGCTGTACAATATGTATCCTTAATGCCTTAATCAGAAACAAAATAATACAAGAAAGGCACAAATGTCTATGCTTTAAGTTCTAGTTCATTCACAGCACAAGTTCACCTGACTGCCTGACTGAAAGCTCATACTCAGTTGCGGTATTGGGGGCAGAGAATTTCCTCTAATTTACAGAACTGCTCCTCTTTGCTGCTTACTGAAGTCAAGATTATGTTTACAAAGGCAAAAATGAACCTGAACTTTTTCTCTGTTACAATAATAGGAAGAGAAAAGAACAGGCTGCATCAGCATTTTGAGAAGAAATTCTGGAGACAGAATGCACTGGGAATCAGGAGGCTTAGCTTTATTCATGCTAACTTGCAAGAGTGCCTTAAAAATAAAGGAATAACTTGTAAAAGTTCCTGTGTTTAACTGCAAGATTTCATGAGCTAATGGGGATATCTCTTTCCACTAGGACAATATTACCCCTCCCCTCAATTCCAATTGCAAGAAGGCTAGTAGGCTATTATGACACCAGTCAAATGGATAACACCATGATCTAACTTCAGTCTCCACAGTTCTAAGTTCTTGGTATAGTTCCTTCACTTTCTCCTCCCCTGCTTAATTTCAGGTACTACTGAGGACCTGCTTTCCTGACCACATTGAAGCCTCCCTGCAGCGAGGAATCATATTTTATTACTCTGCCTTCCCAAAAGACGCAGAACAAGGCCCGTATCTCACAGAAAACATGGTGTTGGACACCATGATGTTCCAATGGTTGGATTATCTCATTTGACCTTTGAGCCAAGGCCATTTGGGAGACATCAAATCTGTAACACTGTGTCACAGAGAAGGACAACTGAGAGGTGGAGTTGCTGGCCCCAGAGTCACACAGTTGCTAGAAAGCGGGAAACGAGGCCTTCTGACTTCTATTTTGACATTCTCTCCACTATGTCCCACCTGTGCAAGGCTCTCAAAGAATGTTTGCTAAATGAAATGAGTGCAGTCTCTCACCTGGGGAGAAGACAGGTTTTACAAAACTATAGTTACTTCAGTGCCATAATGAACACAGATAAGGTTTTGAGGTGACCTTGGCTTAAAGAAATCACGTTCTCTCCAGAGTCTCTTTTCCATCTTCAGAAAAAATAAAAGACTTTCATATGAAAGACAGATAACATATAACTAAGTAAGCAGTAGAATACTTGGGCCACAAACTCCTTAAAAGCAAATTCATGTCAAACAGCCAAATCATCCAGGGACGGAGTCATTTTTGACAACTGATTTCACCTCTTTAAGAATATTTTTGTCAGACAGTCAACATGGCTGAAATCTCATTATTAATGTGCTGTAACAGAGGACACTATATCCATATTTACATTTCTTAGAAATCGAAGCAAAACTGCTATTTTCAAGAACCTCACAGAAAAGAACCAATCTGCAGAGTTCTTTTCAGAGAACAGAAGAGTCACAGAATGCTATTTTTTTTGATACTACACAGAAGTTTTAGTCATCTGCAGAAGGAGATGGGAATAAATCTCGCTCTTAGATATCATTGTCTTTTTATGTTCTTATAATTATCAAAGGTATGTTCACTAGATTTGATAGAAAAAAAAAACCTGTTGATACCATGGGATTAAAGGTAGCATTTTGACTCAGTTGCTATTTCTACAGTATTAGAAATAACCATAATATTTTAGTGGATTTTATAAATTGTATACTTACTGAAAAAACAATCTGACAATGTAGAAGAAGCATTTTTTTTAAAAGAAATTAGAGCTTGCAACTCCATTATATGGATTTGATCACTTAACATTTTAATATAAATACTTCTAGAAATTTTTCTTATGCTTACATAAACATACAGACACACATACACTCATTTTTATTCTGTAAAAAAGTTAAGGGCTGGGATGGATTGCACATGCCCGGAATCCAAGTGACAAGGGAGGCTATGGCAGGAGGATTGCAAGTTCAAAGCAGCCTCACCAACTTAGAGAGTTCTTAAGCAATTTAGCAAGACACTTTCTCAAAAGAAAAAATAAAAAGGGCTGGGAATATGGCTCAGTGGTTAAGTACCCTAGTTCAATCCCTAGTATTAAAAAAGAAATCATAGTGTATCTGCCTTTTTCTTTTTTTTTTTTCAATGATTACATGGCCATCTTCCATTGTCATTTTTTTAAAATTTAATTTATTTTTTTAATTAGCTACATATGATATTACAATGATCTTGGCAATTCATACATTTGAATCATTGGGGTATAATTTCTCATTTATCTAATTGTACAGATTGTAGAACCACCCACCACCATTGTCATTTTTAACAAATAAAGCCACTCTCCAAATATGGAAATTTTAGAAAGCTGTTTCCATTTGTCATTGCTATAATCAATGTTTCTATAATATGCATCTTATGTATCTCTGTGCACTTGTTTAATAATTTCTGAAGATAAATTCCTAGAATCAGAATTGCTTAGTCAAAGCCAAGCCTCCATCATTTAGAGTGTGATTTTAATATTTTGCTTTAGTCCTCTATGGATCAAGATTGCAAACAAAAGATAAGACCCAGACAAATGAAAAGAGATAATTAACAGGCATGTTGTTAAAGTTGACACTCACTGCCAGGGCTGTTTCCAAAAAGATTGTACCAAATTACATTTAAAGAACATTATGACTGAGGAGCCGATTCTTACCACTTGTCAATATTGAACACTGACAATATTTTTCATTTTAGCTACTTTATGTCTCTTAATTTTTATTTTTGATTATTAATAAAATTAAATGGCTCTTTGTGCTTATTGACTATTTGTATTTTTATGTGTGTGAAAGCAGATTTTTCATGTACTTTGTCCATTTTAAAGAACAGAGTTAATCTTTGTAATTGCTTTGCAGTAGTTCTTCACATATAGAGAATGGATAGCCTGTTATGTTAAAATCATTCCCCCACTCCAAATTTGTTGTAATAGGTTGTTTTTAAGGAGAATTTTTTTCTTCCCCAAATACAAGTTTAGAATTTTTAAGCAGCGGAATTCTTATGATGATGTTTTATTAGTGCAAATAACATTTGAAAGAAATACGTATTTTTTATATGTAAACTTTCAAAAAATAAATTAAATTTGTTAATTACCTCCTTTTGTTTGTATAGGTCTTCACTTATTTTTTGTTTGCAATCTTGATCCACAGAAGACTAAAGCAAAATATTAAAATCACACTCTGAATTATGGAGACTGTAATTTCCCCTTCATAATTCTAACAGTTTTGCATTCTGGTCCTTGCTCTATGGTGGGCAATATGTGGAGGCCCCTGACTGTCTTCACTTCTGTCAACTTCTCCCCCGATGGCACCCACCTCTGTTCTAGTTGACAACCTCAGCTTCAGTTAGAAGGATTTAGTGAGGACCGGGCTGAGGGGCTAAGCTCTTCCTCACTCTGCTCTCAACACACTTTCCTCTAGCATGGTTTCTTCCAGAAACCCACACAGGTTCCAAAAATGGTATGGCATTTCCTGCTTCCTGGTGCATCATTCCAATGTCAGAAGGAGAAAAAAAGTAAAACATGTTGACTTTGATGAACTATTTAGTAGTATTCCTCTCGGTTTCTTGACTACATTCTCTCAGCCAGTTTCTCAATGGTACTTATTATCTAACTAAGAAATTTCCAGATATCACATTTATCTTATGTAAACATTTTTTAACGTACTTTATTCAATCTACAGTCTCAAAAAATTTTAATTCCTCTACATAATGCATTTTGTCATGCAGTTACTTAATACTTCACTTAAAAAAGTTTTTATGGATTTTTAAGTGACCAGATCCATCCTTATTTATCGAGTTAAGATTTCAGAGTTAGGTTGGCAATCAAAGATATTTTGTACTCTATGTGCTTTTGAGCATCTGTTTTAGGCTATTTTTTTATATATACTTTTGTTCCTAGCACCTGCTTTGTTTTGCTTATCTTTATCCTTCCTATATAAAGTAAGTTTATATTTTTCAACTTAACTTTCATCCTTATTCTCTCAGTTTAGAAATTCAAATATAGCTCTTTAAATCAGGATTAGATAGTTTATGCTAGATAAACTTTTAGGCTAACAAAAAGTATAAGTCAGGTTCTTTGGCTGTTAATAATTCAGCTTTTACAGAAAGCTATCTCATTGCAAACAAAGATCAGATTGAAATTGAGCATTCAGTAGAAAATATCCCCAAAAGGATTAGACAACATTTTGTGTGGGAAATAAAAGTGGAGGGACGGAGTCCCCTAAGAGGTGCGGCTATCTGTACACAAAGGCCATCACCACAAAGGAACATGACACTATCTACCCAGGTTATGAGCATCTACAGGGTACTACTGTAGGATGGGTGGGTAAATAGGACACAGACACCACAGGGAAAGGGTCCTCTACTCTTGTTTAGGAGTCCAGAGTTCCATTCGTAGTCCAGTCACTTACCCAGGCTACCTATTAACTCAGACCAATTCATCTAGATGCCATAAGCTAATTCCAGTAATTTTTTTAAATCTAGTTTTAACATTTGTAGAAATTTGTTGGTGAGATACCGGTTTTGAAGATTGCTAAGTTTCAATTGATAAGTCTTCATTTGGCCTTTTTTGAATGAAATGTTTAGCAACTGGAGTAAATTGTGGGAGAGACAGACAACCCTCTGCTGAGTGACAGGTAGAGGAGGAGTAGTTACAAAGCACAGTTCAAGATGTGCCCCCAGAGAGGGGAGGGAGAAGACAAGAAGGAAGGACAGAAAGGACAAGCTGTCAGGTAGAAATTGGGGGAAAACCTACGAACCAGAGAGGGGAGAAAAAAATCTTCTCACAACTCTAGTGGTACCTGCTGGTCTCTTTATCAGGCAGGTGTGTGTGTGTGTGTGTGTGTGTGTGTGTGTGTGTGTGCGCGCGCGCAGACAAGGTATCAGGGTCTATTTTCATCTACAGTACTTCCTGATATTTATGTGGGGGTGAAGGCAATCAATGAACTTTAGCTGTTTCTAGCTTGTCCTATGTCTTTCCCTGCCTTCAAAGCATCTGCTGTCTCTTGACTATCCAGAACCCTTGGATTCCTGTTTTTCTCACATTGTATCATATCCTCTACAGAGTTACTTGGATAGAAGTGCCTTGCCTGATCCACACTTAATCCTCTATTCTTAGGATGTACCCTTTGAACTTCCTCTGGGGTCCTTTCTATTTCTCTACCTTGCTATTCACTTCCTTTCAGAAAGGAAAGGAAGTACTGGTCCATGTAGTCAGGCCTGACAGCCCTGGCTGAAAAGATTTAGCATGGAGGGAAGAATTAGGGAGAGAAAAATACATGAGGCTGCATTGAAATCTCCTTTTTCCCCTTCTAGCTGTGGATAGCCATGTGCATTATTTAGAGAATACTTAAGCAGAGCCATTTTAAGAATTTTTTAAAGACCTTGATACTTTTAATTTTGGAAACTCCATCCCACATCACAGCAAATATACTAAAATGCACCTGTGTCCCACTATGAAGTATAAATATTCTTAGTTGCAAAAATCTTCAAATGGATTTTTCAATTTTGTATTTAAATTTCATTTGGCTACAGGTAATGCCTTTAATATACATATGGCTGTGATTTCTCAGCGCACTCAGGAATCTGAACAGAAAATTATTTCCAAGATTGTGAAATTTTATGAATAATAAGTTTAGTAATTAATGAAATTGGCATAATGTTGTGTTTTGTAGACATTAAATTAAAATTCATTAACTCATTTTTTTTTTGTAATTTTCTTATCCTATTTTGGAGACAATACACATTTTCCTAGCTCTTGAACTTTTTCCAGACTCCTGGAAAGCTTGGAGCTCCAGCATTGTGCCCAAACCGAGTATTGGAAGAGCTTCCCAGGCAGAGACATAGCTAGTGCAAAGGTGCTGGGGGAAAAAAAGAATTTGGCTTGCTGAAGCAGCAAGAAAGAAGAACATGAGTGGGTTGATTTGGTGAAAGGCAGTGAGGCAGATGGGGAGGCTGTAGAGGCTGAGACAGCCAGGTGACCCAGGGATGACCAAGACGATTTTTGTGAACCACTTTCCATAGAAAATAATAGCCTCAGCCTACTGAATTCCTGTTTCAACAGACATAACCTCAGATCCCATCCATCAAATGTAGATTTATTTTTTTTCTATTGTTTTGTTTAGTGGTTTGTTAACTTACTTCTGAAACCTACTTAGTTACTTAGTCCAAAAGGAAGGTTTTGAGGGAAATTAACTTTGAGAAATTAAAGATTCAAAAATCAACCCAGTGGACATCAACAGGACATGAGTCTTTGAACACAGTCATTATATCGTTTTCTTAGGCTGGTCCTGATCATCATCATGTCCTCCAAAACAGATCAAGGGGTCCACTTCCCCATGGCCATCTTCCGACTACAAGCACCATGACAGCATGTGCAGATGGTGCTACTGACTTCCTCGCTAAGCTCCTTCTACTGCTCTCCTATAACCCTCTGCCATCTATTCTCCACAAAGCAATGATCACTATTTAAAAACATAAGGTCACATCACTGCTCTGCTTCTCCTGCCTCCTCAGGCCCTTTGTCCTCGAAGTTCCCTCCACCCACTTGCTCTTCTTCCATAGCATTGTCAATCATCATTCTGAACTCTAGTATCCTAGAGGGCTTCCCTGACCCTCTCACCTAAAATAGCCCCCTCTCCACTTCTGCCACCTAAAACTAACTTGGTTACCCTCACAGCATCATAATAATCAAGAATATTATTAAGAATGAAAACTTGTTTCTGGTCACAGTGGTGCATACCTGTAATCCCAGTGGTTTGGGAGACAGGAGGATCCCAAGTTCAAAGCCAACCTCAGCAACTTAGCAAAACCCTGTCTCAAAGACTTGTTTACTGTTGCTATTTTCCTCCAGAATATGAAAGCTCCATAAGCAAAGGGCTTCTCTATCTTCATGTCCTATACTGCCTATACTGACTGCTACCCTTTCAGTACAAATAGTGCCTGTAAAGCCGTCGATGAACAATTGAATGTATACATTATTCTATCAATAAATGAAAAATTTCCTGTAATGAGATCCTTATGGTGAAAAAGCCTAAAACATAGGCTCTATTTCAGAAATAAATCACTTATAAATCTATTTAGGGTTAAACTCAATAGCAATTTTATAGAGGCATGGAAAGCCTCAGCTACTGAGAATACTCTTCACAGCTGTTGAGAATAATAGGAAGTGACTGCAGTGTGTCACTCAACATATTTACCTTCTCTAGCAGTTAAACTTCCTAGACCAGTCAGTAGTCCACTAGGAAGCAGCAGTTGAGGTGGCTCTTGGGAGCTGCCTCCTCCCAACTGACTTCCTTCAGCAGAACAATTTTAGCTGTTTTGATGCTCTTTTTAAGAGTCATTGTGAAAATAATCCAAGTTGTTAAAAACAAAAACAAAACCTTAAATATAGGAAATTTCTATATAAGTTATAGATTGATTTTTAATAAAAGAAAAATCCTGTAGAAATTCTACTTGGCTATTATTTTTATTCTATGTCAATTTATTTTACAAAGGGTTGTTTAATAGTTTTCCTCTTAACCTGAGTAATCAAGGACATCTCCAGTTTCAGCAAGGCACTAATTGGAGATTTCCTTTGTCCAAGTTTACCAACAACACAATCTTTATATTAGCATCAAGAAACTTCTTTGACAAATTTCATAGACTAGTAGAAAGGAATAAAGATCTGGGGCTGGAGTTGTGGTTCAGTGATAGAGTGCTTGCCTAGCATATGTGAGGCACTGGGATCGATTCTCAGGACTGCATATAAATGAATAAATAAATAAAGGCCCATGACAACTAAAAATATTAAAAAACAAAAAAGAGAAAGGAATAAAGATCTGCATGTAGTAAAGACTCTGGTTCATATATCCTTATTTTAAAAAATTAACCAATATTTAGAAGAAGAGGCATATATCATTTAAAAATGTGTAGTCCAGCTGAGTGTGGTCTGTAATCCCACCAAGAATATCAAAAGTTTGAGGCCAGCCTCAGCAACTTAGTGAGACCCTGTCTTGAAATAAAAAAAAATATAAAGGGTTAGGGATGTGGCTCAGTGGTAGAGCATTCCTGGGTTCAATCTCTAGTACTGAAAAAAAAATCAAATTAAATAAAAAATATGTGGCCCAGTGCTTGTTAAATGTGTGACAGATCCCAGTGCAGATCTGAGTGTCCCTACAGATGCACCTGAAGTCTGATGCATCAGTAGGGACACTACTAGGGGATCACCAGGTCAGTCTGGAATCTTGTTGGGTTGTTCATCACTGTACATCATTGTTTCCTGATGGTCCTTAAAACCTGGAAGTATCTTAACAACAAATTAATAGCCTCTCGAATATAGATTAAAATTTCACCCATCCTTCAATTCTGCTATAGGATTATATAATTATTATATAACACAAAATTATTGATTTTTTCCCAACATTAACAGAGCTATCGTACAATTTTCTAGCTCATGGCAAATGAATTGTATTTAATTTATATTCTGAGATAAATAGGCACTTAGCATCCTTTTTCATTGGAGGTTTTTGCCTGGGAAACCATTGCTTCTCATAAAATATACAAACAATTTTTACCTTGTCCATATCATAGATACCCCAATGACATAAGAACACATACTTTCTTGTTTTTTGGTACCAAGGATTGAACTCAGGACCACTCCACCACTGAGCCACATCCCCAGATTTATTTTGTATTTTATTTAGAGACAGGGTTTCACTGACTTGCTTAGTGCCTTGCTTTTGCTTAGGCTGGCTTTGAACTTGAGATCCTCCTGTCTCAGCCTCCCAAGCTGTTGGAATTACAGGCATGCACGACTGCGCCCGGCCAAGAACAAATACTTTTTAAATGTCAGGAACACACAGAATTTGTCAGTTCTCTCTGACTTGGGCTACCCATCCTGAAGCTGTTCTCTTCGTCTTCTCTCTCCGGTTTCCTACATTTCCAGGGCTGAACATACCACCTCTAGCTGGTGTGAAAAGCTAGGCTTCAAAAAGCATCCCATCCCTTCATCACACACCACCCAGTGCTACTTGTTTCCCCCTCACATCTTTTGTCATTCACAGTGAATTTCACTTCTTACACATTGCTTTTATTTTCTCTCTCATTACTTACTTTAGAAAATCTTTCTTTCTAAAATGTGAATCTAACAGGACTAGTGCTAGTGATTTACTTGTATAAAGAAAAAAAGAGAAAGCTTTAATTAGCAATAAATAAAAACCTTAGACTTAAAAAATGAGCAGCTTTAGTGTCCATGAAGTTCTCAGGAGTTTCTTTTCATGTTCCTGCAAGTTTCATCTTTTACTAAATCTTCTTTTAATTAAATCTGCTTTTCTTCAAGCACCACTAACAATAAGCAAAACTGTAGCTCTTCTAATCTTAATTTTTACTTTAATTGTTAATAGGGTCACAGTACTTTTTTGCACTTTTGTATTGCAAATAAACTATGTTTAAGTTATATTATAAGACAAATACACTTTTAGGACACTTTTTTTTGTGTGGGATTTCATTGTAACATAACCACCCACCATTCACAAAATCTTATCTATAAAAACATATTCAGTGTTACTGGAATATAATCCACTTATACCGAGGTGATGATTGGTATTTAAATAGGAAAATGCTGACAAAAATAAGTATAGGCACTATGATCTTTCTTTTGCACCAACCAAATCTATTTTATACAAGAAAAAGCTTACTTAACATTTCTATTTGAATTCTTTAGATTTTAGAGGCATGGTCTTTTGCATTATTCAGGCTAAATGTTGTTTACTAGCCTTTAAAATTCAAGAAAGTTTCTCATAATGCAGACCCACATATGCGAAACTACAGATACCAGTTTTTTCCCTTCAACCAGAGAAGGGAGTGGAAAAGGCAGATAGATGGTAGGCACTTTCTATCCGTGACCTTACCTAAACTTTATAACAATCTTGGGAACAGAAACTATTGCCCTCATTTTACAGATGGCAAACTCAAGTTCAGAGAAGCTAAATACATTTCACTCAATTTCTGATGTTACTGCTTTGACATTGGGACATGTTTGGTAACTTCAAAATGAAGCCATTAAAATGTCATCTCTAGAAGCCACAGAAAAAGTGTGTGTGATGGTGTTTCTCTCTCTATGCTCCATCCCGAGCCCATTTTTAGGGGCTGGCAATGGAGAGGATCAAGTAGAGGGCTGAGGTTAGAGTTGGAATGAGGGTGAGAGATGCCACCAGGTCATGATGAAATGGAAGGCACAACTTGAGAGAGCAGGAACTGAAAGTCAGGCATGTCTATTGTACGTTATTTACTAATAAGGTTTAGGTATTTCCTATTTTTTTTGTGTGTGTGTATGTGGGTGCATACCAGGAATTAAACTCAGGGGCACTTGGCCACTGAGCCACATTCCCAGCCCTATTTTGTATTTTCTTTAGAGACAGGGTCTCACTGAGTTGCTTAGTGCCTTGCTGTTGCTGAGGCTGGCTTTGAACTTGCAATCCTCCTGTCTCAGCCTCCGGAGCAACTGGGATTATAGGTGTGCACCACCTTGCCTGGCTCAGGTATTTCCTATTTTGATAAGAGTTGCTTTAATGCAATCTTCTTAAAATAGGTTGATCAAGATACACTTCTCAAAATGGTTAAAATTTGAGAATTTAGTTAAAACTTCCCTGCTTTGATTATCCAAGCTTTTCATTTGAATTGCCTGAATTTCAACTCAAACCTATGGCCTCAAAGCCCAAGCTTATACCATACCACAACCACTAAAAACAACTGCCAATTCCAATACAACAACTGTCACCTCAATATGCATACATTTAAAACCAAAGCTGTACATGACAGCAATGTCCTTTCCACTTGTTATATCTGGCTAGTTTATTAGATAGGAAGGAGAAACACTAATGTCCTTTAGAATGAGCACTAACAATCTTGAACAAACCTCAATCAAAAGTATTTCCCTCTGGGATCTTCAAATATATGTAATAGGTTTTAAAATTATTTTTAAATCCGGAAGCAAGCAGAAGTTCTGACTTCAGATACCGTGTATGGAAGAAAGGAACCCACTACTAAGAATTAAAAGCAACTCATTTCTTTACTTAAAAACAATGTGCTCTAGGATGACAAGCTGTAAAGTGATTTACAACATATTGACAGCAGTTCTTCTAATGAAAAAGCAATTGTCCAAGTATTCCCTGGAGAATGCTCTCAGTAACAACAATCCAAGCTCATGGAAAGTCATGAGTTAGAAAATGAGAACCAAATGAACTCACAGCTGGGAAGAGCCAACAATAATTAATTTAATACCAGCCATTCGGTGTAGACCATGTCTACATGTCCCTCGAGAGAAACAAGGTCACTGGAGGGCAGAAGCCATGTATTCAAATATGTTTAAAGATTTTTTTACTTAATAAAATAACATGCTTCAAAGATTTTATATTAAAAAACTGATTTTTTAAGATGAGGAGGCAAGAATAAATAGTTGGTCAGTATCATCACTTGAATTTCAGTATAGGACAAGTGTTTCTGAAAAATGTTACCAAAGTGACTTCACATTGAATTTTGGACAATTCATTCCTCAACAGCAACAGAAAGAAAGCAGTGTCATTACAGGGGGTTTTATTCTAACTCACTGGCTAGGAAAATGGGAACAGTTTGAGATCGTCCATGTTGTTTCATTTAAATGAACAGCAAGCATGTTTCATGTCCTTATTAAAACGGTTACTGTGTTTTTCTAGTCTCATTATCACTGCTAGAGTCTCCCCTCTGTTGTTCCACGATCAAGACAACTCCTTTTTGTTTCAGAGAAGATCAGAAAGTCAAACCTGATTGCTCACATGTTGTTGTTAATAAAATTCCTATGGTGCTGCTCAAGGTGCCCATGGGGATTGCATAATTATTTATATTTTCTCATGGTTTTCTATAATTACTGTGATTGTACTTTCACAAACTAAATGTATCTCCATCAATTAAAGCAGTGGTGGGTTAAGAATATTCATCAGACTTGTGTGAAAGGATATTGTTCTTAGGGTTTTGATCAAAGCACAGAAATTAAACTGCTGTTATCATGCATTCAACCCAAGTGTTAAATTAAAATGCTCAGCAACTTTGGAGTTTATTTGAGCAGATGTTAACTATTTATGAAAATAAACATGATACAGGACTTGCATTCATGATAGGACTCTTTGTTGTATTAAAAGTGGTAGAAAAAAAAGCCCTAATACACAAACTTATGGGATATGTTTTATGGTATGTGACCAATTGGAATTACTGTTAATTCAGGTCAATTAAAATTTTTACAAGCATAAAATTCTAATGAATTGCATTTTGGGCTTATATATTTATATCTTCTATCTGTTTCACCCCTTAATTTCCACTGAGGCAAGAGGATGAAGGAAGAGCCTCTATAGAAATAAGCATCTGATGCTATCAAATTGAAAACATAAAAGATAACCTTTCCTACATTGAATAGAAATTTCATTCTATCTAGCCTGACATGCTTGCAGCAAAGTGACCGGCTGTAGTTCCATCCCATTAGCTGTCATTTTGATGCTAGAATTTTAGCCTGCTGTGTGTGAAATGTGACTGTACATGCACAATTCCCATCAAAGGTAATTTTCTGTGCAATGGTGTGTAAAATTTACCTCTAATTATGATAAGGTCACTGATGGGTCATTTATGATATACTCTCCAGAGACAATGGTGGTGAATAGCTTTCAGCATGATTCATCTGAAGGAATTAAATTGACTCAATAGAAAAGAAAAATCTCTAAGAAAATTATTCCCCAATCAGGTCTATAGTTCTAAAGGAAACTAGAGCAGGGTAGTATGCATAGTGGTGAAGGTTGTGGACTTCAGAATCATGCAGACCTGAGTTTTAATCCAGGATCTCTGAGCCCACATGAAATGGCCTCTGAACATCTTGTGGTCTCCCTCCTGGACATGTGTTCTCTCACTAAATGGGTTCCGAGTACCACGGGCCTCTTTCCTGGTTCTTGAATAGGCCACGGTCATTCTTGTTTTTCGGTCTTTGTATCACATTTCCTCATAGTTGAAATTCTTTTCCTCCAGATCCCCACATGCCTAGAACTTCCTTGTTTTTCACTGTCCAATATGTAGAATGTATCATTCCACTGTCTGAACTATCCAAAGGTTGTCTTCTCTGCAAGGCATGTTGGGAGTTCCCTATGTCATGTAGTCAGCTCCTATCCCAGTTAATCACTGCTGTATCATCTGGCTGATGTTAATGAAATACTAATCACAACTGAAAGTATTTATTTACTATTTGCTGTATAATCAAATTTCAATGTGAGCATAGGGGGGATTTAAAAATAAAGGGTGTTATCTTAATTAGGATATTTCACAATCTTGAAACCCCATTGGCATTAACTATATGAGTCACTAGTTCAATATTTCTTGATTAAAAAAAGACATCTCAGTTACTAAATCAGGGCTGAAAAAAAAAAAAACTTCTTGGAGTTTGTATAAAACAGCACGAAAACAGAACTATTTATGAGAAAGTTTGCTAAATAGTCACCAGAGTGATTTCACTCTGATCATCATGGACCTACATGAAGGAAGAATATGGTAGTCGCTTTTATTAGTAGTACTTTTTTTTTTTTGCTACCAGGGATTGAACCCAGGAGAACTTAACCACTGAACCACATCCCCAGCCTTTTTTTTAATTTTGAAACAAGGTTTTGCTAAGTTGTTGAAGCTGGCCTTGAATTTATGGGTTCTCCTGTCTTAGCCTCCTGAGCTGTTGGGATTATAGGCTGTGCCACCATGTCTGGCTCATTAGCAGCACTTATTGATGAGGGTTTTATATGTAATTGTGGAAAACAAAAATTTGAGATTAAGGAAGATGAAATTTCATATTTATTTAAATCTTTCTATTTTGTTTTCAGTCCTCCTCTGAAGACATCTTATTTGCAGGCATAATATTCACTTGTTAAGTGGTTCAGTAAGTATTTGTTAACAAATGACTAAATGCTAAATGAACTGGAAGATCATTCTTTATGTTCCAATACTTATTGTAAATTATACAATGAAAATGATGAAATCCTTACCAAAGAGTCCAGTCATGGCCACAGTATGGCTGAACATTTCCAAGGTAGAATCCTAGAGATTGAGTGACCTCCACAAGATTGGTAAAATCAAGACTAATGCTGTTGAATAGAACAGACGTCATGATAATTTCATCAATAGCCCACACGTCTTCCCCCTGGGAAGAATGATATGGTTGCCACCATCTGAACTGAATTCCAAATTGTCTTGCATCATCTGGTAATTCTACAGAGATTATTCTAAAGAAAAAAAAGTTAAAAATTCAAATTACTTTGTTGTCTTAATATACAGCAGGACAGTTTTATCCCCTTGAAGTGTAGTCTTAAGAACAGTTCTATCACAAATATTCTTTTGAGATGTCCAATTTCTTCTCTGACTCTAACAATGTTTTCTAAACCCATCCAAATATGTGACCATGCTCATTCATTTGTTCTCAAAATGGTGAACTCAATACAACACAGTAGTCAAAGTGGCAGGATTCATGGGAGTTTGGTGAAAGATCTCATGGCAGCTCATTACATATTTACAGTTTGGGGCTAGAACCATGGCACTTCCTCATTCCCCAGAGTTTAGCAAAGTGCGTATAGGTCACTTGCTGTGTCATGGCAGCTATGACAACAAACTTGTATCTGACAAATGGGGAAGAAAATTAAGAATAATATCTAATTTCCAGGAGCAATTATTGTACACAGCAGCAGGAACCATACATTAATTGCCACTGCAATGACATCTGCTTGAAAGCTCCATAAATCACCGTACCATGCTGCTCACATCCACACACAGGTGAGATGTGAAACAAACAGCAAATGGAACATTTGTCTCCATCAATGTACAATTAAACACCAGGAGAGGTGCTTTGCAGTAAATGCATACTGAAGGGACTGCAATCGCCCTCCACTCTCCTCCCTGCTGCTTAGCAAAAAGAAAAACTTCCTGAGACAAGTTGAGATAACTCAGAAATAAACTTTAAAAACTTCAATGTCCAAAGCAGAATTTATGGAGAAATTAGGTTGATTTTCATATCTTTGTTGTATAAAAAAACCATGCCAAATAATATGTATAAGAACATATTGTTTTTAATTAGTTTTAATATGTAATTTCTTACATATTAAAACTAATTAAAAACAATATCCATTTTTTCCTTTACATAATTTGTACATGGATATATAGGGCAGAAGAACATGACTATCTCTGTTGGTTATACAAAAACTGAAAAAAACACAAAACCTGGAAGGACGTTTTGGTGCATGAGCAAATGCATGTTTTAATAATGGATAATCAATATGCAAATACAGAAATCTAAATTAAAATTTTTTTTAGTTGTAGATGGACACAATACCTTTATTTTATTTATTTATTTTTATGTAGTTCCGGAGATCAAACCCAGTTCCTCTTGCATGCTAGGCAAGCACTCTACCACTGAGCCACAATCCTGGCCCCAGAAATATAAATTTTAAAGCACTTCTTAAACTATAAAGACATAGCAAAATACATTTGTGACTTTTAAAGACTTTCCATGATCTGCTGAATTTTTTATACTAATGGAATTTATTAGAGTAAAACTAAGGTAAATTAATTTTCATTTTACAATAAAAATATTTTTATTAGATAGATACATGAATTCATTCATAATAAACATACAGAAGCTAAATAAAGTTATTAAGTTTTATTTAAACTGGTTCAACAATGAAAACATCAAGTATTGAAAATAATTTAATTTTCTTAGACATATTATTAGAAAATTATAATTTGCTTTTTGGTAATAATTTTTAAGGGAGCTAATATTCTCTCTTAGGAAAATAAATATTATGCTTAAAAATAACAACTGAAAATAGATTTCCAGGAAAATTTTAAGGAAAACAAAATATATATGCATGTGACAGCAGTAATTAAAGTGATCACGTTAAGACCCTTCATCTACAATCAAACTCTTGGGTTAGAGTCCTTGTTCTGAAACCTAATTATTGGTGATTTTGCAACCACAGAGAGATATTTCCATGTGCTTTGCATCTTCATGTGTGAAATTGATATAATGATATCCATAAAGTAAGGATCAGGGACTTTCTTGCCTGTTTTCCACTCTTATGTCTTAGTACTTTGTGCAGTACCTGGCACATAATAAGGATTCCAGGAGTCCTTGGTGCATAAAGTGTTATTACCAGTATCCCTGACAGAGATGCAGGGACAGAGGCATGAGAAGGTTAAAATTTATTTTTAGGGGCTCGGGTTGTTGCTCAGTGGTAGAGTCCTCGCCTAACATTGTGTGAGTCATTGGGTTTATATATATATATATATATATATATATATATATATATATATATATATATAATAAAGGTACATTGACAACTAAAAAAAATTTTTTAAATTACTTTTAGGTTAAGCAGATTCTAAGTGGCAATGACAGGATTTGAATCTAAGCAGCTTTGTTCTAGAGCCTTATTCTTACCCTCTATATCACATCTTGGGGTGGAGTGGGAGTTTGCTGATTTCACTACTCTTACATATCAGAGTGGCTGGTTAAAATAGCTATAGGATCATTTGATTTGAATATGACTAGATAAGAACCCAGAGACTTAGTTCAACTTTCTGTCTCAATATCCCTTTTTGTGGGTAGGGAAGAAGCTCATGAATTTCTTTTAAAAAATGTTCAATAATTATATGTATTATGAAATTGGATGACATGATAAAACCAGGAAGAAATCAAATATGATAATCAAGATATAAAAATAAACTATGATTTGATCTTATAATAACTTTAGAATATAAAAAGCCCTATAATTAAGAAAAATCTAGAATAATTTTAGTCTCAGCAGCAATATTTTACATTAATAAAAGTATCAATTAGTTCACAAGACATTATAGTCAGTTTGAATTAAAAGACTAATTTAGATATATTACTAAATTTTAAATTTTATAAATAAGCAGATTGGGTTCTTTTATTTGCTGAATCATAGACAAGCAAATTATCTGAAATTGTCTAGGAGTAACAGTGGTTAGCCAGCGAGCATATCTAATTTATGGATCACACTTCATTTTCAAACAACCGTGGCATAAAAGAACAATATGGAACTTACAGCAATTATAGGAAGCAATTTATACTGAAGAAGATACAGAAAATGACTAAAGGCATAAAGATATATTTAACTCTCCGATGAAGAATCTCCATGGTTTGTATTATTTATCATATGGAATATAATTTAGTATCTAGAATATATCAAATTCCACTTCTGCCATGTCACCTTTTATTAATATTTGTAAGAGACAGGGGGTGGGAGGAAGAGTCTCACGGACAGAGGTACATATATAGAAAATGAAAGTGTACTGCTATCACTACCACACTCCCCTTTTCAAAAAATCTCTACTGTGATCATAATCTTTCAAGCTCTGCACATACCTAATATTGAAAAGCCACCTCGATTCTGCTTGGAAGAAAAATGTTGCTGTCAAATGGTAGGCAAGATTAAACATACCTTTGCAATAACACATTAAATGTGTAATTATTTTTCATATCAACAAAGATTAATTAAATTTCATGATATAGATTGATTACTGAATTTTGCAGCTGTCCATCCTTGTCAGAAAAAAATTGGGCTTTAGGCCAAGTTAACTTAGGACTGTGATATTTTCTTCATGTTTTCATTATACCTTAATTTTTGTTTAATTTTCTTTTAATGCTTTTTATGGAGAGTCTATAAAATGTTTTTTAGGATTCATGTATCTCTACTGAGTGAGAAAAACAAATTCAGCCTTGCATTTTTATATACATAGGGAAAATACCCAACATGGCTGGTGCATTCTTAAAATTTTATGATGTATAAAATTTAAGTCATTTAATAATAGTTATTAATTACTCTCTATTATGTGCGACTTCATTTTCTAGAAAATAAAAGTACTCATGTATTTGCAAATATTTAAATATGGGGAAAGAGCTACACAAAATTGCAAAATATGTCAGTGGCTCTCTCTCTTACTTCTCTGTCTTTTCTCATGGTGCCAATGCAAATTTTAATAACTAATATTCTCCACCTTCTCATCTCCTATAATTAAAAAAGGTTCTTCCAGAAAGGGGACTGGTGTTTATCCAGCAGCCAGGTGGCTGCCAATGTTAGTCCTTTACACGCGACTGTGCCTATAGACCACAATGTGCACTGCTAATTATGTTTTAATTTTTTACCTTAATTTTGAGATTTCTCATCCTCTTCCCTTGTTCTTTTAAAAGGAACTGCAGTGAGCATCTCAAAAAATGTTCTTGCAGGGGAGAGAATCTTTCAAATATGTATGAAATCTATTACTAATGGTGGTTACTACTCTGCTAACATTGAAAGATGACTTTCCTTTAAGCAAAACTTGAATCTGACAATAGGTCATGACATATAGAAGCTAAAGGAAAACAGAAGCAGCCTAAAGAAAGGGCTTTAATTATGTCCTCACACCCTGCCTTTGCTAGGGACTTTATAGCATGCTAGAAAATTTTTTTGTACTCATTATTTAATTACACTGCATGCAAAATTTAGAAACATATTGGTTATCATATTTTATTAATTATTATGTCATAATTTATTATAAAATCAATAAACATTTGTTAACAGTACTTACCATTTAATTCCATATTAAAATAATATCTAATAATTTACATTATAGATATTATTATAGAATAAGGAAGGTGGTATCAACCATTTTTCTTTCCTAAACAACAAAATATTTTCCTTAGATGCACATTTCAAAATAAGAATAATTTTCTCCAAATTATCAGAAATCAGACAAAAAGATTAGAAAAATGTGTCTCGCTAGTTTTTTATTGCAAGACACATCAATCTTTTTCCTCTCCATCTCTCAATAAAAAAAAATCTGAAATCTTAAACTGTTTAAATTATGTTTGTCCCAGGAAGGAGATATCACATTAACCATTTTTCCAAATGATTTCCAACGTACCTGGGCTCATGGTAGTTGAGATATGAATAGTGCTCCAAGAGTTTCCAAGTTATCCCGTTATCATAAGAATAATGCAATAGAACACCTTCACCAGGCTGGTCCGGGGCTCTGCATGTGCTCAGAACAGACTTGCTCCCCAGTCTCAATGTGAACTGGAGAAACCTAGACATGAATTGCCTATGATTAGCGGATGCATAAACATTTTTACTCATAATGTTCATTTTGGTTTTTAAAGAATTTCAAACAAATTTAAATTAACTACCTACAAGGTGTAGGTTTCCACTTATCCCTCTGTTACAAAATGTAAGTAATGACACTGTGAGATGTATGAATATGTGTAGATGAGATCAATGTGCATATTTTAAATACAGATATTCATAAAAGTATAACTGTATGTTCATACATATTTGTATACTATGTACTTATGTACACACACTTAAAATGCCAATCACTCCTTTACTGCATTATTTATTAAGAACGGGGGGAAGGGAAGATGTGGAATAAATCTAATCAGCCTCTGCAAGCTGTCAAATAAATAAAACTACATGAATAATTAACTAGCCTTTGGCTTAAGAGCACAGTTTTGATTTGAACATCTCATATTTAAAAAAATCTAGTCAGTCATTAGTATCTCAAAGTCATTGATGAGCTTTCTAATTTATTAAAAACTGGAACAAATTAACCCTAAATAAATGGTAAGTTCCTTTCCATCCTGGTTAAAAATTGGAAGATGGATATATCCGCAAAAAAAGAAAAAAGAATATAAGTTGAAAGAGATGTAAATTCAACATTAGCATCTGGTTTCTGCATTATTCCAGCCCTCCTTCACTCACCTGGATTGGGAGCTGTCCAGGAAGGATGTAATTAACTGGCGTCTCCCATCTTTATTGAAAACCAGGGCCTTACCGCTAGCGAGGACACCACAGCCAAAGCTGACTTCAGCACCACGGATAGAGTAAAAGTTATGGTAGGAGGAGAGCCTGGAACTGCCAAAACTTTCCGAAATAAACATTGGGAATGTCTGGGATGCCATCTCACAAGCTGGGCCAGAAAACCCAGGGTCACATCTGAAAGAAATACAGTGTAAAATTAAATCTTAAACTGTGAATTCTTTCAGAGGGTCTTCATTCTACTTTGGGGAAGAGGGAGTCCAGAGGCCAGGATTTGATTGAATGGTAAATAAAGCTTATTAGTCTCTGAAGAATACTGAATCAGAAAACTTGATAAGGACTGATTGACTGTAAATATTCCAGAAGAATATAGTCTTCATAAACTGCTACTGTAATAAGTTTATGATTAAAATAATAATCCAGCACTCACCTTCAACCAGTGACCTCAGTTTATCTAACATTCATCTGTAGTCTGCATATTTGCAACTTAAAATCTCGTAAAGATACACACACACATACACTTATAATAATACTCATTAAATTTATAAAGAAAACAATATAAATAAAATACTTCAAATAAGATACCTGGAATAAGTTTCCTCTAAGGACAAATGCAAAAAGACATATTATAATAGGAATTATTGTAAATATTTAGAAATAATTGGGAATATATATTTAACCATTTCAGACCTATATTGACATTATAAAGATAATATATTCACCCTTGACCTATACATAAATTCCTAGGATAACTGTGTGGTGTATCTGTGGGCTCCCAAATTAGGCATGCTTCAAGAAAAATCAACTCATTTCCTCTCCCACCCCCAACAATTTGCTTGGGAGAATGTGCTATATTTCTGTTAGCTGACTAGACTATATATGGAGTTCCCTGAGTCTTCTATCAGTGAGTAAAACCTCATCACAGATGGATCAATAATTGAATATAAGAAAATTCTCACATTTTAAGGAGTATGCTCATCAGAAATTAGTTCCAAATTATTTTTTTTTTAAAAATATTTTTAAATTTTGGATACTGGGGATTGAGCCCAGGGGTGCTCTACCACTGAACTACATCCCCAGCCATGTTTATTTTTATTTTGAGACAGGGTCTCACTAAGTTGCTTAGGGCCTTGCTAACTGCTGAGGCTGGTCTCCAACTTGCAATTCCCCTGTTTCAGCCTCCTGAGTCTCTGGGAATATGGGCATGTGCCATAGCACCCAATTCAAATTCTTCATTTTTACTGCACAATTTCTTTCTTACTACACTTACAATGTTACCAATTATAAAATGGGATTAGTTTCTTTTGGTGTAGGGGAGTCTCATGGAAGCATTCAAACTTCCTTTAGTCTGAAACAAACCTTTTGTAAAGTAAGTATGCCAATGAAGTGATAACTATGGTATGACCCAGAGGATACTTCTTAAGCAGTGTTACTGAAACTGGGGTCCATATTGACCTTCCACAGGGTCCACAGTATGTGTGAATGTGCAAAAATCAAATGCCAAATTTTATATATGAATTAGATTTTCTGGGGAGAAGTCCATATTTCCATTAGATTTTTAAAGAATTTGCACCCTAAAATGCCAAGAACAACTGCAGCATGAAGTTTGTGGGTTGTCTTGGCATCTTGAACAGCATTGAGGAAGGGGGTCATACAGAAAAACAATACTTACTGGACATGTAAATTAGCTTCAAACAGTTGTTTTCTTTCACATATAATCTCATGGACATAGTCTGACTCTGAATAAATAACCAAGTAGTTCCCAAAAGGAAAAAAAAAAAAAGCTAAATTGGACACATTTTAAATCAGGAAACTGAATGTGTCTTATCATGACAACAAATTGGAATTTGTGCTCCCAAACAAGACTATTGCCGGAGTATCTATTTAGGGTAAATGGGATTTTATGTATCTTAAATGTGTCTTAGGACTAGTGGTTGGGAGAAATTGGTGACTATGTAAGATGAAGCACATTGGAGTCAGTTCCTATTTAGTGATTCTTATAGTCTAGTTTTAATAAAAGATTATACAGTTGGGAAAGAATATAGAGAAGCATTCCACTTGTATTTCAAAATTAAAACAAACAAATAAAACAACAACAACAACAACAAACCTTTGTAGTTGTTGTTTTCCAGAACAGTAAGGCTGCACAAACTAGTGATTTCAGTGATAACAAGAGGCTCCCTGACTCCAAATACTTCCCTGCTGGTTCATCTAGCCACCCTTAAATGTGGCATTATGTTCATTCTGTATGTCGGGAGAAAAGCCCCCACTGTTGAGATTCATGGATCACACTTCAGAAGGGTTCCAATGCTGTCTCTCCCCATTAGCCTCTCAACACAGTTAGGCTCCCAAATTAGTGAATTTAGTCAGTTTAGAAAACCAGGCTTGGGATTGTAGACAGGAAGGAAAATGTTGGGGAACAGAAGCAGGTGGGATTCTGGTAGCAATTATCAGTATTAATGAGGGGAGCAGTGTGGAGAAAAACAGTTGCAGATCCCCCAAATTCAAGGATCTGCTTAAAGGAAATAAGTAGTGTTGAATATAATTTTTCTCCCTGCAATTTTGCTCAAATTCAACAAGGCACATAGTCTGGGAAAAGAGGCAGTGGTCAAATGTTTAGCCCAATATAGAAAGCCAATGAATGTTACCAGAAAGCATTGTCAGAATAGGGAAAAAGCTCTATTTCTAACTGGTGAAAATATTTTGTAAAACTTCAGAACGAGGAAAGGAAATGATTAACTAGGTTAACATACCAACCTACCATTCAAATTTATCTTGTGTTAATTTTATTTTAAATGCATTTAAAAAGTGGATGTCCTGATTATGGATTATGGATGAAGATACAACTTGAAGAAAACACCAGCCAATGTTACATAGATCTAATGAGGCAGTGTCTGGGGTGGGAGCTGATAGTTTTATTTAAAAGCACAGAGACTTTTATTCTATTTTGAAATTAAAACAGAAACTTACCATTTTTTCCACATACTTTACATGACATTTTCATGTGTAGAGTGATTTTTTTTTGCTAATTAAATCCACTGAAATATAGTTTAAAAAGTTAACCTTCAGTCTAATCTCAGGGCTTACAAGTGTTTGCCTCATGCATATAATTTTCAAATGATTAGGTTCAATGCCCTTTGTAAGTTCTGTAGTCATTAACTACCCAATTAATTAATTAATTATTCTTTTTGTTTGAGGGTATTTAACTTATCTGTATGACAAAGTTGGCTGTGTTTCTGGTATTCCTGGAATATTTTATAATTAAATATTAATCTGAGAATGACATAATAAATGTGAATGTCCATTCTTGCTATAAACATAGCACAATTTACTAGTGATGATTAAAGTATGGAATGCATAATTTCAGACTTTAAATTCAGCACTACTGTTCTAGAAAATACTTTATAATCATCTTAAAGAGCCAAATAATTTTCAGAAGTACATAAGATTGTAAAGTTATATTTAAAGATGTTGCATTTTCTTATCAGATCTGCTAAATCTGGCCCAGTTCTGATTCCTTTAGCATTGGGTCTATGGATCATTACTAATTTTATCTTTAATGAAACATTGACCAATTATGCTAGGAATCAAAACATGACTCATGAACACTAGAACAATATTATGAAGAGGAATATAACAAAGATAGGAAAGAGAGCCATCAAGTTATGATGAACTCCAATTTGTTCACAAATTTACATGAGAGATACTAAATCTGTTCACAATTGACCCTCATATAAATTTATTAAATTTCACTTACAAAATACATTTACATTTCACTTAAATTTTATTGGGAGTATCCTGTTTTTGGTTTTAAAAATACTTCAAAAGCCTACAAAAAAGGATACTAAAATCAATGACAATGACTCTGCCTTTGATATATAAATTATATACCAAAAAGGAAAAGCATGCACATTTTTTTTTTCAAATGCTTACTTGCAACCATGTCGAGTGCACTGTCCTCTGCCAGAACAGAACTTGAGACACGATGGACCAATATAAACTGCAGGAAAAAAAGGAATCATGTAAAAGATGGCGACATAACTGGAAAAACAAGGAACACCAACAGTATAATTTTGTGAAGCAAAATCTATGAAATATGGCCTATTGCCTGTGTGTTTGGTAATAGGAATCCATCCTGACATATGAAGTGCTATGTGACAGGGTAAGTGCTTAGTTACAAACCTGCTGGAAGTGCTTTGCCTTCCATAAATAACCTTTTCAATATTTTAATGTTTTGTGCTAAAGAAAATAGGACCATATGACAGGGATTCCTTAACAGAGTCTCTTCTGCTAAAACATTTTCAGACTGAATATTACTGCTTGTATTTTGACCTTTGTATACCATTTAGGTAGCAATGAAGAATTCACAAAGGATGGATTTGATACATCAAATAATGGAGAGAGATCCTAACTACAATGACCATCCTTATTTGGGGGAAAATCTACAACATTGTAAATGATTGTTACATATACTAATTCATTCTCCCTGGAAGTATGGTATTAAGAATCTGTTATTGAGCATAAAAGTTAATTCATAATGCAGACCTTTTTCCTTAAATACTGAGCTTGACTAAAAATGCAATGTTGCAAACCTATATTCTAATCTTTGGAATGTTGAAAAATGCTCAAGTGGTAGGTTCTGATATACTCAGACTCTAATACATTTAAAGATACTGAGTATTTTTGTAATTGGCACAATCAACAATTGAAACAACCCCAAAGTGGGACAAAACCAAAGAGGATTTGAGATATAATTAAGATGTTATGAATACCTCACATATTCACTTTCAGGCACAAGACAATTTACCATTCATTATCACTTTCTTCTCTGCCCTATAAGCATGTCACGATATTTAAACAATTTTATTTTAGAACAGACTTTCCTGTGGTCTATACTCCTAGAAGCACATAATCCCTTCAGCCAATTAATAGGAGGAGTAATTCAAATGAGATGCAAAGCAGGCTGGTGGTGGAAAAAAACCTTGATGAAGGAAACTACTGGTTTAGAAGAGAAGAGATAGCAAGCCACGTTATTAACAGCATTGGTTTTAGATGTCAGATAATCCTGGATTTGTATCTGGCTTCACCAAGAAACTTTGATTAACTGATTCATCCTGTTTAAGCCTCGGTGGTCCCATTCTTTAAAGTGGGAGAATGATATTCCTTGAAAGAGTTATTAAAATGTTTCATGTCACCAGATGGTTATAATCATCATCACCATATTGGGGTCATTTCCACTGCCAACCTCCTGCCCTCTGTTGTTTCAATGGGCTTCACTGTACGCCAACTGCTGAGCCATCACAATGGGGCTCTATTATTTCTTTAGCCTGGAAAAATGTATGGATTTTCTTTCCAGCACACTTGGTTTTATGGCTGTAGTAGAACCTGCTCCAGGTGCTGTGAGAGGAATATTGCACTCTGAAGAATTACTGTAGAGGCTGCCCTACAGTACATACATGCCATAGTTCAGAAAGTCTCCAGGGTGAAAACCCCAAACCAACAATAACATAAGGCTTTCCAAACCAATGAAAAAACAGCGATTAATGATTTGTCATCCCGTCCTACTGAGTAGAGTCATTAGGACTCCTAAGTTTACAGTCTTCCTTTCCACAATGGTATGGAAAGCGCAGATTAGTTTTCTTTACTACTATTGTTAATGTAATATAGCTGAAAAAATAAAAATATGAAGCAAATATAATTTACCCTAGAATTTTCCATTTTGTGAAGATTTTTAGGATAACTTCCTACATACTTATTTATTTATTTATTCTTTTTAGTTATATGTGATAGTAGGATGTATTTTGACATATTACACATAACATGGAATATAACTTCCCATTCTTGTGGGTTGTACATGATGTGGAGTTATTTACTGGTCGTGTATTTCATATATGAACATAGGAATTATGTCCAGTTCATTCTACTGTCTTTCTCATTCTCTCTCCCCCCCACTCCCTGTCCAATCCAGTGCAACTACTCCCTCCAACTCCTGCCTAACCTGAGTTAGCATCTGCATATCAAAGAGAACATTTGGCCTTTGGGGGGGGTTGGCTTATTTTGCTTAGCATAATAATCTCCAGCTCCATCCATTTACAGGCAAATGCCATAATTTTTTTAACACTGAGTAATATTCCATTGTGTATATGTGTCACATTTTCTTTATCCATTCATCTGTTGAAGGGCACCTAGGTTGGCTCCAGAGCTTAGCTATTATGAATTGAGTTGCTGTGAACATTGATGTGGCCATGTCACTATAGCACGCCGATTTTAAGTTCATTAGGTATAAACCAAGGAGTGGGATAGCTAGGTCTAATGGTAGATCCGTTCCAAGTTTTCTGAAGAATCTCCATGCTGCTTTCCATAGTGGTTGCACCAGTTTGTCATCCCACCAGCAATGTACTCACATACTTTCTTTACAAATAGCAGGAGTTGGCTATTGTAAGGGAAGAACATACCTAACAGAATTATGATACTGGTCTGTTTCTTTCTCTATGTTTCTTTTGATGGTCATAATTCTGGAATTCCATACTGAAAGGGGGAGATTGCAGGGGAATTCTATAGCACTTGTTTCTCTTGGGAAGGAGTGTGTGTCTTCTCTTTGCCTTGTGAAGAAGCCAGAGACTGTTCCTGTTTTTGTGAAAACCTCACACAGGATGATAAGAGAATTGAAGAGATTCTGCCCTCAGTTTTGCATTTAACACACATTGCTACCCATATGCATTCTCTGTATCCTAACCTCTTCCTAGTATCCTCAAAGCATGATGGTAGGAACCCAGATACGTGAAGTAGCTCTTTCTGACCCAAATCATATTATAATAGCCTTATTCAGAAAATCGAGATACTCTTCTCATAGGCTTTTATATATATACTTCATTGGACTCTCAGTTTCCTCACATGCTTTATTTCATTATTAATTTTGAAACTTCTTTTGTTATTATTAAAGTAATAAAAGTAATGAGCTTATGAGAGACTATGACAGTAGGAAAAACCCGTTCATATCCCACTACCCAGAGACACACGCTTGTTCCCTAGAGCTCATTAAAAGGTGTAGTAATTAAAATGCTATGCAAAATATTCTGTCAATGCCCTGTAATTCCAGCAACTCAGGAGGCTGAGGCAGGAGGATCACAAGTTCAAAGCCAGCTTCAACAACTTAGCAAGGCCTTAAGCAACTTAGCAATTCCTTGTTTTTAAATGAAAAATAAAAAGGGCTGAGGATGTGGCTGAGTGGTTAAGCATACCTGGGTTTAAACCCTGGTATCAAAAAACAAAAACAAAAGAAAAATCTGTCAATGGAGAAACTCTATTTTAACAAATTCAACTTTAGATATTTTTACAAATGCACTATGTTTATAAAACTCACATGGCCTTCAAAGTGTGGGCTTTTTACTGGTCTTTTTTTTTTTTTTTTTTTTTTTAAAGAGAGAGTGAGAGAGGAGGAGAGAGAGAGAGAGAGAGAGAGAGAGAGAGAGAGAGAGAGAGAGAGAGAATTTTTAGTATTTATTTTTTAGTTCTCGGCGGACACAACATCTTTGTTGGTATGTGGTGCTGAGGATCGAACCCGGGCCGCACGCACGCCAGGCGAGCGCGCTACCGCTGAGCCACATCTCCAGCCCAACTGGTCTTTTTTGAACATAAAATATTTTTAAAAAATTCACATTGGTTTATGGGTAAGCCATCTTGCCTGAAGTTTTTCCCAAATTTAAAGAACTTTATATATGTAATTAGCTTCTCAGTGTCTACATTATTCAAAAATAACAAAAGAAGATTAAGACATGGAAAAACCAACATTAAACAATTATGTAGGTTTTATAAAGTTGATCACAAATCTGTGACCATTGGCTGAAGTATTGACATTTTGTCCCAATTTCCCTTCCTGTCTCTCTCCCTTTTTTTTTCCCTTGTAGTATAAACCTTCAGTCAAATTTATATACTCTGAAAACAGAAAATATTTGAATCCATCCATAATTAGAATAAAAAATCAGAAAATTGATTATTAATAACAAATGTAAGAAATTAGTCATCTAACCCTATAACTTAAAATATCTTTTTTCATTGTGCATCTTTCCTACGTGTTATTGGCTTAAAAATGATGCAAATTGTCAACAATTTACTTAAAAACTTGTGTGTATATCCACTTTTTCCTTTTATGCTATTTTCTGAAAAAGGAGGCAGAAGTTTCACCAGTATTTTAGAGATGATGTTGCTTTCAGTGTAGTGTCTACAGCAAACAGATAAGTCTTCCAGATGTTATGCAGTTACTAAGAGAAGAATGGGTCTTATTTTAATACACGCAGGATGGTATTTATGTTAATTTTGCATAACACATTCAAAGAAAATGTTAGGATATCCCTTGTCATCAACTGTGAATTTGAGTTTCAGGGCTTTAAGCATTTTTTAGACCGTGTATGTTGAAACATTCTAGCATCTAATATTGCTGACTACACAGGCTTGTTTTTTTTTTTTTTTTCTGATTGCGCATCCCTGGGTTTCTAACGGAATGCAAAGGAGAAAAGGAAGAAAGAGCATTTAATGAATCGCAAGACCATGACTTAGAAATATGATTAAGTCTGGGATGACTAACAAAAGCACAGGAAGACTCCACATCAATGGCATGTGATTATGACAGGCATAAACACTAACCATTATCAATCGCCCACATGTTTCCAAGGATTGGTCCCGTTTGTCTCCAACGGATCCTGGTGTCTTGGGTTAGTGCTGCGTTAGGGAGGGGAATCGTTATTCGGTTCCACCTGCAAGAAATTTAGCACAAAACCAGCCTTACGACTATGTTGACATCCTTTAAATCCATTTTATATGCGTGTGATGTTCCCATCTCTAGGTGCTTGTAACAGCACTAAAGTTTCTCAATAAACTCTTTACATTCACCTATGGAATTGTGTATAGTTTAAAAACAGACATACAACTTGTAAGAGCACCCATATCCTGCTAGAGTAGTGGATTTATTCTTCATAGCAAGTGATATTTATTTTGTTTAGACATTATTTTTATAAAATGTTTTATTTAAATTTATTTATTTTTAACTGATATATAAACATTGGACATACTAATGTGGTGTTATATTATGTTTTGATAAATTTATACATTCTATAATGTTTAAATCAGGTTTTACAATACTCACACCTTAGATATTAACCTACAGAAATCATCTGTGTGGAGATGGGGTGCTGATTAGCATCAATTACTTTTTAATTTTTTGCTACCCCTTGTCCTATGCACATGTAAAAAGGGGAAGCAAAAAATGTTTCCTAAAAACATTTCCCAACTTAATTTTGCTGTTCTTGTAAATATTTTTACTATGTAAATCGTGTTTATTCTAAGTGGAAAGCATTACATAACCATTTTAATTCTATAGTAATTCCCAAAGGAATACATTTATGGTCTTTAATTTATGTGAAAAGAAGTAGAAAGTTTCTCAGAGAGAATGCATATCATTACCCAGATAGTAGATGGCAGAATAACATATAAACTCAGGTCTAATTCCAAAACTTAACTTTTCTATACTTCTCTATGCTGGCTCTTTCCATAAGTCTTACTTTGGCAGTAATATTATTTTGGTTATTTTGATTATTTTTGTAATAATCACAGGATTGCCATAACAGAATTTAAATTCCTGTAGTCCAAAATATAAGTCAGGTACATGAAAAACGAATGACTGTATAAACTGTGATCTTGCATCAGCTTTAGCAAAAGTATTTCTCTCTTCCTTTAATGATACTACTTTTAAGGAGAAGTCAGATTCCTTACCTATTATGTAAAAAATGCTATAGTTTCTGTATTACTCATTAATTTTCATTCTGCAGCATGGAGAGAATTTACTCACCCGCTGTAGTTTTCGGAGGAGTAGATGGTGCTGTGGGGGAGGTGAGGGCCAGCACAGATCTCAGGTAAGCATTCAGTGTGAAGCAGGGACCAGGAACGCCCATGGTTAGTAGAAAACTCCAAGCTGACACTAGTAACAACAGAACAAGCACAACACAAAAGCGGCAAAGATTAAAAAAATTACTTTTCATCTCTGCCTAAACACAATAAACATCTTTAGAACTAGTGTGAGATTTCTTTAAGATGGCTCTTTACTAAATGATTGCTTTCTCTTTCTCCCAGGTCTGACCAGCCTTCAAAGGGCAAGCAGTTAAATTACTGCTATAATAACAAACTCCTTTAAAAGACAACAAATGGTAACTTGAGTCTGAGCTCTTGAATTTGATAGATGGCAAGGCAATTACCATGTCTCACACTGTTACTTCATCCTGTGAAAGTGAGACACAAAAATTCTTAGAAAGGATCCCAGCAACACTTCTGCAAGTGAAACTGAGAAGCCATAGCTCTTGAAGTGCTAATTGATTTCCCTGCCTATTATTAGGGGGTCACTAGCCAACATGAGGTCAAGCTTGTTTTCAGTTGTTACTCTCTCAGCAATCTGTTGTAATGGATGGCTGCCACAGCGCATGCACACACCTCTCATACCTAAGATCATGCTCTTAGAATGAAGCCAATTCCTACTTAAAATCTACCCAGTCATAACCCACCTATTAACCGAAGGACTTCTCTTTGGGGGAAAATGTGTATTTTATTAATGGATATTTTATTAAAAATCCAGCTAAAAACCTACTGAGAAATTGTCTCTGATTTAACAGCCAAGTTCATGTGTTCATTTTTAACTGTTAGTACACCCACAAAATAGGGTTTCCTACCTGTTACCAGGTTGATGTGTTCCACATCCCAGATTAATAGAAAACTGTATCATGTGAGACATTGTAGAAGGGAGAACAGGTAAGACGTGGAAAAAGTCTACAGCCCAGACATTCCTATTATGTCCTTGATGGTTCTTTTGCCTGAGACAAAATTTGGTAGCAGGAGTCTGAAGTTCAGGGTTGATGACCACGGACACCAAAGATGGAACCTTCCAAATAAAGGAAACCAAATCACTCATAACCTTTCCTATGTTAGTCAATGTGTATTCTCCTAGGTTCTCTCTAGTCATCGCTAAATACATAACTGCCATCTGTTGAGCATCAGGCAATAGCCCTGTGTTCCATTTGTTATTTCATGTAGAAGATGCTGTCAAGGAGCATTTTTTTTTTTATTAGTGACTCAGAATTCCTCCTTTGAAGACAAGTGTGGTTTCTTGTGTGTGATTGATCGGGTTCTCTGTTCAAAGACAAATTGATCTAAGGTTTTAAAAAGTTATTAAAGTATATTTATCCATTTTATCTACATTAGCACAAGACAAAGGAAACTTGACATTTACTTGGCTTTATCAATAGTGCTTTGGAAAGTGGAGTTGTATGATATTAATGGTTTTCCAAACCAGGTATTCTGAAAATAGTACTCTAAGCAGAAACTTTCAGAGCCAATGAGTTAATGTATAACTTATACAATTGATTTGGTCTAAGACATGCAGATGCCAGACCAGATATAACCCCACCATGTCCCTGATGTAAAAGTAGTTCACTAAGAAATCCCAATATCTAGCATGTTCCCAAGTGGTATAACATGGGAACATGCTGGATATTGTCATCAATATTGGAGATAAAGCTGACTAATGAGCATGTGGGCATAGTCTCAGCACAGGTAAGTCTATTATAATAAAAATAATTTAAATCTGATGCCCTATGACAAGCATCTCACGTGATTTGACAATATATATTTGCAAATAACCAGAGACAACATTTGCCCTGTATCCACAGGGCAAAGGAAAAAGGTCAACCTCAGTCACTCTAATTAGCAAAGAAGAAAGCAAAGGTAACATAAAAGTTCTGTTACAATGTCATCTGCCTAACAAATCTCAAAAGGCTGGATAAATACTTATTAAGCTTGATAGCAAGGCTGTAAGGCTGCATAATTACAGTCATATTTAGAGCTTTCCTGGGGACAAGAATAACTGTCAGTCAGAGTATTTGGTTCCATTTTATTATTGCTGATGGGCTATAATTCTTTCTTCTTGATAAAATCTAATGTTTATTTGTATCAGAAATAAAAGTGAATATTAAAATGTCCATGTCACTTTTTTTTTAAACTGGCAATTTCTTGGGCTACCAGGAAAGAGATTTATTCTCTGTATCTGTCATGGTCTTCATGGTTTTGACTTTGGCTTGTCTGGGGAGTTGTGAGGTGAGCATTTGGCACAAGGATTGGAAGTTGTACCTTATATGAGGAATAGGAAAGAGTATCCAGTGCAATGTGCTCTTTTCTTCCTTCTATCTTTGCATACAAGATGATGTCATTTTCTTGAGAATCTCCAGGGTCACAAATTCCTCCTGCACCAAATAAAAATTTCATGGTGTTAGTACCAACCTGCATTCCCCAAACATCAAATACAGTGTTAAATTTCAGAATAAGAAATAACTATGCCACCCAGATGTCACTTAATAATCCTAGGGGCTGCAGTTGTAGCTCAGTGGTAGAACACTTTCCTCACACGTGTGAGGCACTGGATTTGATCCTCAGCACCACGAAAAATAAAATAAATGAAACAAAGGTATTGTGTTCACCTACAACTAAAAAAAAATGATCCTAAACAAAGATAATCAAACCCAAGGAAATCATTCATGAAGATAGTTCAGATGAGCCATGCTAAAGACTTGATATTTGTGAAGGTCAAAGTAACTATTTGCTTAATGGGATTACTCAAGTAAATGTCTGTGTGTAGCAGGACAACATGTCTCTGTTTCAACCCACATTAAAAATGATATGCTTTTGGGGAGAGAAAGGGGCTGAATTAGAGCAAATTATATTCCATCCTTTTATAAATTACATCAAAATGAGTTCTAGTGTAATGTATAACTAAAAAGAATCAATAAAAAGATGTGCTCTTGCTTTTTAATAAACCATTACTTTCTTATATTTGAGGTC